>NC_056743.1:954569722-954762222 GCF_019279795.1 Protopterus annectens | reverse complement strand
CAAGTGGTAATACTGCTTTGTCAGAAGGTTGCACGTGTGGAAGAATGCACCTCTTGGAGTCATCAAGTGTGGAGCAACAGGCTGCCACTTGGTGTTAGGGGGTAAAACATACTATTCCACAGCAGTGTGACACTGCACCAGCATCCCTAAATAGGCACCAGACATAGGTTCATAGGTAGGTACTAGGCTATCTGCCCGAGGGCATTTATAAGTCTAGCCAGAGTGTGTCGGCTATCACTGCCCCATTGATTAACTGATCCTCTTTCAAGCTGAGCCAATGAAGTGATCCCAGGGGTGTATTTTCTGTTACCCATCTACTCGTCAAGGTTTCTCTTGAAGAGTGTTAGTGAGGGGCTCTGCCTAATGTAGTTTGGAATTTTGTTCCAAAGCATGGGGAGTCTCTGTGACAGGAATCTATCTCTCCAGCATATTCTATTTATTGTTGTGGCGAGGTTTAGTTCACTAGAGCGCGTGGCTCGCAGTGACTTGGATTTCTTTAGGTGGAGCATGTCCATCAATTCTGAGTTGGACATGGCTTTGTAAGTCAGGCAGAGATCACCTCTGAGTAAGTGACATGCCACTGAGTACAGCCAGAATTTTTTCAGTCGGCTGCATAGGACATATGTTTGAGGCCAGTAATCTTCTTGGTAAGGTACTTTTGTGGTCTCTCCAGCTGTTGGAAGTGTCTTGTGAGGTACATCCCAAATGGGGCATTGTACTCTATCAAGGGTCTGATGAGTGATGAGAGGGGCACTATAACCTCTTTATTTCTAGATGCGAATCCTTTAGTAATTAGATGGGCCACATAGAGGGATTTCCTAACTACTTTGGCAATATGATTGTCAAAGGAGAGATTATTATCTACCTGGGTTCCCAGATCTCTTATTACCTCTTCTGTAATAAGGGGGCTTGCCACCTATGTGGTAATTCGTGGGTGTTTTGTTTTTCCAAAACGGGAAGACTATGCATTTTTTGGCATTTAGCTTGAGGCCATGACTTTGACACCAGGTGTCTGTCTCAGTAAGGCCCTTTTGGAAGATGTCCGTGTCAGCCATAGAGTCAATTATGGCTCCCAGTTTGCAGTCATCGGTGAACTTGGTTAGCCATAGTCCTCCTGTGTTTGCCTGTACTTCTGAGAAGTATATACCGAACAGTAGGGGTCCCAGGACCAAGCCTTGCAGGACACCACTTGTGACTGGTTTAGAGTCGGACCTGGAGCCTGCTATTCTTACCATGTGAGTTCTGTTTGTAAGCCAGTTGGCAACCCATCTCGTGACGTAGGGGTTTATGTTCAGGCTGGTGAGTTTTTCTGTAATACCCGAGGGGAATGGTGTTGAAAGCTTTGGTGAGGTCAAGGTAGGCTGTGTGAACAACCTTTCCCTTGTCTATGGCCTTGGTGACTGTCTTGAAGAAGTCAACCAGGTTTAGTAGGCATGATCTGCCTCTAACAAAGCCGAACTGGGTTGGATCAAGTGTTTGGTGGTTCCCAATGTCTTTGTTAATGAGTTCCATGATAATGCGCTCCACAGCCTTGCAGACCAGGCTAGTCAGGCTTATGGGGCAATAGTTACCAGGGTCAGTTGTGGCCCCTTCCTTTGTGGAGTGGAATAACCATTGCTGTGTGCCATTCTATGGGCACGTAGCCTGTGGAGAAGCTGAGGTTGAACAGTGTGTTTAGGTGGGGGGGTTAGTTCGTTCTGTAGTTCGTGCAAGACGCAGCCTGGGACACCATCTAGCCCCATTGGCTTTTGAAAGGGCTATTTTCACCTGTCTGTGATTTCTGGGACAATACACTTTTCCGGTATTGTTCTGGGCCCTTCTGGGGGTGAGAGGGGGGAGGGGGTGAAGTTTGCACTGAATCTATCTGCCAGGATGTTGGCAATATCAGTAGGTTCAGTTTATTTTGTGCTATTTTGCACTTGTTCAGTGCATATCTGCGAGTTGCCACTTAGATTCTTAACATAGCTAAAGAAGGCTTTGTGGTTATCTTTTGAATCCTTGGCTATTTTTCTTTCGAAGTTAGCCTTGGATGATTTTATGAGGGACCTTAGTTTCTTACTGATACTGATCAGGGATGTCTTTCCTTCTTGGGATTTGCTTTTTTTCTGAACTAGTTTCCTCCTTCTATTGTATAGCCTGTTTATGGCAGGGGTCCACCAGACTGGTTTCCTTTTCTTAGAGGAGTGAGTCTTGGTTTTGCTAGGGATGGCACAATCCATGCATCCTTGTAGGTGCTCATAGAGTGCATTTGTAAAGGTTTCTGCATCTTGGGCAGCATTATCCTTTAGCGAGGGGCTGTGAAACTTACGGCCTCTGTCTTAAGTAAGGTGAAGTTTGCTTTAGAAAAGTTTTTTACTGTGGTTTCCTTAGTTTGGGGTGGTGGTGGGGTGTGGACATCCAGAGTGATTAGTTTATGGTCTGAACTAACCAGTGACGGGACCTCCGGTGTGGAACACCTGTCGCCCATGTTTGTGATGACCAGGTCCAATATGTTTTCACCTCTGGTAGGGGAGTTTACCAGCTGATCCAGGGCATTTGAGTTGATGAATTCCAGGAAGCTCTGGGCCTGGGAGTTTGTACTTGAGTAGTTTTCCCAGTTAATGGTAGGATAATTGAAATCGCCCAATATCAGGGTGTTCGGTAGGACCTTCATGTTTTCCAGTGTCTCCAGAAAGGTGGAGTGGTGGTCCTGGGTCATGGAGGGTGATCTGTAATAGGCCACAATTTGCATTGCAGACTTGCCCAATGTTAGTTGCATATGGATGATCTCAGAGGTATCATGCTGCACCACTAACCTGGAGGTGTAGGTATCCTTGATGATGAACACACCCCCTCCTTTTGTGTTTCGGTCCATGTTCTGTGGCCGAAACGTGTGGTACGAGTTGTAGCCTGGTAGTGCTGGGGTGCTCTCTGGAGCCTTGAACCAGATTTCAGTTACTGCACAAATGTCGAAGTTCTCCATACTGAGGAGTGCTTCGAGTATGTGTATTTTGAGAGTTAAACTTCTGGCATTGAGTAGTATAACCCTCGTTTTTTTGTTAATTGTGCTGTTTATGGAGGTGGGTTTGACTTTTGAGCCTTACCTAAAAAAGGCACTATGGGGGCAGCAACAGCCTTGGCCAGTATTTGAAAGCCTAGGGGTGACAGGTGCAAGCCATCTCTTGAGAAGCAAAGTGGCTTGTCGAGCATGTCGTCCCAGGCTGACATACACTAGATCCCCTTTGAATGACAGCAGAAGCTTAGACAATTGTTGAAATTGATAATTTTCTTTTTATACTGAGGTATCATTCTTAGTGAGGGCAGGATGCTACTCAGGGTCAGGGTCATACCAGCCTGGGCTACATGATCAGAGAGCTCTTCCATGTCTCTTTTCATGTAGTCCAGGAAGGTACGCCTCAAGTCATTCACACCAACATGAACAATGACAGAGTCATATTTGTACTTGTTCTGGAGTGACCTGAGTGCTTGTGTTATGTGGCGGATTCTGGCTCCCGACAGGCAGCTAAGAGTAACCTTCTGCTTGTCCAGCCTTGTGAGTGGTGTGCCTGACTATAGAGTCACCTATTACTAGTGTGTTAGGTATGTTATTTCGCCTTAAGGGCTGTGATTATGCGGCACACTGATTTTGTGTTTTATGTGTTGTCTGGTTTGTGACGGGAGGTGCAGGTTGTTTGGGTGTCTATTTTGGAGGTCTCTGATGCTTTTGTAGGTTTTTATTTAGAGCCTCCGAGTATGATTTTGTGTATTTATGTGTATTTTTTGCCAGTGCTGGTTTAGTAGGTCTGTGTGTGGCTGGAGGTGTGGCACAAGTGTTAACCTTCTCCTCTTGACTGACTGTTCCAGTCTTGGGTGGAGACAGCTTAGCCTCCAGTTTGGCTGTATAATTGCATCTCTCGCATATGTTAGTGTTTTGTGGTAGGAGGAGAGGGTTGTCTGTGTACATGAGGCAGTTGTAACATTGCCTCAGGATACCCACATTCACCAGCTGGACTGGAGAGTACACCTGAAATTGCCCTTTGGTCATGCCTGAATAGTAGGGTGAGCTGCTTAGTCGCTTGGTTGGTGAGGGGTGAATAAAGAGCCTTGGCCTGCTGGGCAATCATGTGTCAAGGGTATATTAGTGCTTGCTATTAGGTCTGAGCAAGTGCTGGGCTGTAGGATGCTTTTTGAGTGCTTAGGTTGGACTAAGTTGAGCCTGGGGAAGGCTGAGGTGGGACTGGTAGACCTAGTGAACAAAGTGAGGAGATGGTGGCAGCTGATGATCAGCTGTGGGAGGGAGAAAAATACCTGTTACTGTTGTTCTTCAAAACTCTCATTCTTCACTATTTGCCAGTCAGCAGACAGTATATTTAACTTTTTTCCCAGCTTAATTCCCTCATTTTCACACTCACAAACCCTCCCCAAATGCTAAAGTGGTCAGTAAACCCTTTTATAGTTTTACTATCTCTGATTTCCTTTACTGCTTTAATACATATGTAGGTATGTAAATATATATATATATATATATATATATATATATGTATATGTATATATATATATATATATATATATATATATGTATATATATATATATATATATATATATATATATATATATATATATATTCTTACTCTCTGTTTTTAACTATGCTTTCTTTCCTCTCCTAATTTCAAAGTCCACATTTTCATAAACTCCCTACATATTTGTTCCCTTTATATCGTAATTACAAGCTCCCGTCTTTGTAACTTCCATATCTATGACCAAATTCTTTTACTTCTTCCAAGAACTTACCTCTTTTGGCATATGTAGCATATGCATATATTACTATTAGTCAAACAATCATCTGTTAATCTAACTTTTGACACTAATACCCTCCCTGGTCATAACAACATTTAATCCATAATGGTTATCTCTAAATGTTACTGCTGTATCAGAACATATATCTGTTCCCATAGTCCAAACTATAACACAATTCCACTATATCTCATATTGCTTTCTCTCTTCCTTTTTAATTTTTTTATAACAGTCAAGTAGACACTTAAACTTCATTACACAGTTTCAATATAATCATCTTACATTAATAACTATGAACATTTACAGATAATAACTGAAGAGTTATCCATTTCCTTTACTTTTCCTTTTTTTTCCTTTTTCTTTTTTTGTGCTATTTTTCCAAATATTATCATCATTACTCATTTTCCTTGTACACAATTCATAACTTCCTCCTTCTACCTCAGTGTCATGAACTTCATATACTTTACTAGTAACATTGCTCTTTTGCTTACTTTCCAGCTGTTATCTGATTATTGTTTCCAGAGCAATAACATTTTCTTCACAGCTTTTATTTTAATTTTCAACTAAATTAGGATTTTTATGTATGTTTTCAATTAAGGCCACGATGGTGCAGAGGTTAACGCTGTCGCCTCACAGCAAGAGGTTCTCTAGCTTGATTCTCAGCTGGAGAGCCTTCTGTGTGGAGTCTGCATGTACTCCCCACGGTCGAGTGACGCTTAAAGACATGCAGGTAGGTGCGTGCATGAATGGGTGTGTCTTCATTGACGGTTGGGTGTCGGGCTGGCACCTCGGCACTGTAAGAATCTACTGCCAATCATAAGCGGACCTGCGTTCCACTGTGGCAAACCCTAACCGGGAAAAGCCGAAAGACATTACTATGTAAGTTTTCAATTACATTATTCTGTTTAGCATTTTGTTACATTCTACAATCTTTACCACCGAACATTTGCATTCCATTTTCAGTTAGCAAACTTTCTTCCTGTAGTAAATCATAGTCAAACCACAAACATCTATGTTTTACATTTATTATACATCAGTTTGAATTTCTTTCTGTTAAGAACTTTTTCTCCACGTTGATTACATATTTTGAGTGGACAATCAATTATCAAATGTTCAAAACTTAAAAGAAAAAAAAACTTTCATTTGCAAACTGTAAGGTATTTCCCCCACCCCCATTGGCTATACTCAAGCACTCAACTGACAAAAGGGCTCATCACAATTTTTGTAACATTCAGTAGGACTAATGCTTCCTACTCTTAAGTCCATATTCCCCCTTTCATCAGCACTCTTTGTAATGATATTCATAGTTAAATACTTTTCTTTTAAATAAAGTTTGATTTATGTTATCTCTCCAAAACTTTTTTTATCTGGGTAGTTATGTACTTACTGTAACCTGGGTCCCTTCATCCTCATCTGTCCAATATAACTTGTGAGTCGCTGCTTCTCAGATCTGAGCAGGCAAAAGTAGTGCTCCAGCCTCAAGGCCCTTTAAACTTTTTACCTATAATGAAACTGCAGTCAATTTCTGTTGTCTAAATATGTAGAGAAACATCCTTATAAACCTCCAAAAGGAAAGTCAAACCCTTCAGGTCTTTGGAGCTAAAACCAGGAAGGGAGACAGAGGGGGATGTTGCATTTAACACATACACATCAAAGGATCCAGTGTTATGGTACATACATAATTACTACAGCCTATTTATCCTATCCAGCTGATCTGACTTGTTCATGTCAGGAGACCCTTGAGAACAGTGGCTCCAAAAGAAGCTCTTGATCTTGAAATCAAGTCCAGCTTATAATGTTTTGCAAAAATATGAGAGCTGGACCGTGTACATTTGTGTGCAGCCACACAAATTTCATCCATGGAAGAATTTATGAAAAAGGATTTGGACATAGCCACCCACCTCTTAGAATGAGGTTTCAGTCTAGAGAGCAATGGACAATTGCTAGAAAAATAAACAAATGTTATGCAATTGGAAATCCATTTTGACAAAGTAATTCTGGAAATATTGGAACTAAGTTTATTTGGAGCACAAGAAACAAACAATTGTGAGACTTTTCTAATGGCCTTAGTTCTGTGCAGATGACACTGTAACTGTCTGTGCATATCTAAAGTTTAAAGCAAATATTTACTCTTGGTGGAGTGATTGGGAAAGCAGACTGGTAGATGGATGGCTGATTCAAATTAGGTCAGTATGTTACCTTGAGAAGAAAGGAAGGATTGTTGTATAATGAGACTGTCTTTCTGAAAAGCCAAATAAGATGGGGATGAGAACAGTGCATGCAGTTCAGATATTCTCCTGGCTGAGGTTATAACCATGAGGGATAAGATCTTCCAAGAAAGGAATGTCAACGAAGCGCATGATGCTGATTCAAACGGGGAGTTTGTTAAGTTCTCTTCAACAAAATTGAGGTCTCATAGATTGGTTCTCAGACTGATGGGCAAAGTAGGAATGCAACTTTGAGATCATGTCTAACTGGACTGTGACAGATGAATACCTGAAGAAAAAGTACTGAAAGGAAGAGAAGCACTTGTGCAATAAATATGCTGAAGGAATCTGTTTCCTGTGCAGTTGCTCCAGCTGTGAAATGCCTATACTTACTCTTGTGATCTCTATGGATACATTTTTTTTAGGGAGGCAGAAAGAATGTATACCATCTCTTGAAACAGTGAATGGTCTCTGACCATTATCAGAATGGGATAAACTTTGTAGATAACTTGAAGTTGAGAAGATCCAGGTGAGGCAACCTGGAGAACTGAATAAGAAAATCTCCTCTCTGATACAACCATCAGGATTCTCCCTAATGTGAGGCCTCAGTAGGGGGAACCAGATTTGCCTGGACCAGTATGAGTAAATAGAAAAAAACAAAGTAATCCAATTCTGATAAAACTGTTTATTCCAATGGAAATCAAACTAAGCGCTTTCACCCAACTATTCCGTGGGTTTCATCAGAGTTATACATACGCCATTCTCACTCTCATTATATACTTAATACCGTTCATCTGTATCCAATGACATAACTGCTTCAATTGTTTTTTTAAAATACTTAACAATCAATTAATTTTTAAACAATCCGATTTTGAACTTATATAACATACAACACCTCATTTCATTGTATAAAATTCATTACAAATGTTAAAAAATGTTTTTTAATAACACATGTAAGTGACCCTTACGTGTTTAGTTGTTCAACCTAAAAAATATATACATAATAACATTAACCATATCATTAATACTACCATTTAATGAAAGCACAGGAATAGTTTTCAACGCAATAAAGGAAATACGGGACAAAATATTCAGCAACAAATTGGACATTATGAATATTTTAGGTAAAGGTCCGAATATAACATATAGTAGGGGAAGGAACCTTAAGGAATATTTTGAAAGTAACAATACTAATCAACCATATAAGAATTCAAGAATGAAGAAATGTGGGTTATGTAGAACCTGTAAGTTCATTAATGACGGTCCCTATGTTATGGTACAGGACTTCAATAGATCTATTAAATGTCCTGGGCATGTAAACTGTAACACTAAGATGGTGGTATACATAGCGACTTGTTTATCATGTCCAGCATTCTATATAGGCAAAACCATCAGGAAACTGAGAGAGCGTATTATGGAATACCCTAGGGACATTAAAAATAAGAAGTTATCTAGTTCTTTATATATACACAGTACCAAATGTGAGGATTTTTAAAAGGTTTATATTTTTTGTAGTTGACAGGATCCCACACAACATTAACAATGAGGGGGATGTGAACAATTTATTAGAAATGAAGGAATGCTTGTGGCAACTTAGACTTAATGCCAACAACATGCCAGGCATCAATGAACACATCTCCATTTCTAGTATACTAAAATACAAATCATACTGCATCTAGTTTGTTAATGTTTTGTGGTTAGGTAGAGGTTTAGTAGTTAATAACTGCACTAAATAAATATACTATATGAAATAATCTTGTAATACATTTTCGGAAAAATTTTTCAGATTATTTATATTTGATATAGGGTTAATGTTGTTATGTATATATTTTTTAGGTTGAACAACTAAACATGTAAGGGTCACTTACATGTGTTATTAAAAAACATTTTTTAACATTTGTAATGAATTTTATACAATGAAATGAGGTGTTGTATGTTATATATGTTCAAAATCGGATTGTTTAAAAATTAATTGATTGTTAAGTATTTTAAAAAAACAATTGAAGCAGTTATGTCATTGGATACAGATGAACGGTATTAAGTATATAATGAGAGTGAGAATGGTGTATGTATAACTCTGATGAAACCCACGGAATAGTTGGGTGAAAGCGCTTAGTTTGATTTCCATTGGAATAAACAGTTTTATCGGAATTGGATTACTTTGTTTTTTTCTATTCTAGTTTGTTTTAAGTTCTATTGTCAGTATGGGTAAATGATGCTCACTGTGACTTTGTATTGATTACCTTCTGAATTCATGTGGACATCAGGAGAAGATTAGGGAATGCATAAAGAAATCCAGTTGGCCACTGTCTGACAAGACAGTCTCTCAGAGACTGCCTCTTTGGGGGAATTAGGACAAAATAGTTACTGCACTTAGTGTTGACTGGGGAGACAAAGAGATTGCAGCAAAGATAGCTGCAGTGTTGAAAGATTTGATGTGCTAGCTCTGGACTGAGAGACTGCTCATGAGGCAACAGAATAGAATGGATCTGCTGAGCCTGTTGGTGAGACAGCTGGCTCCCTAGGAATGTGCATTGCTGTCAAGACGTGATGCAAAGTAGTCACCCACTCCCACACTCTCATAGCTTTCCATCATACAGGGTTGGACCTGGTTCTCCCGTTTGTTGATATACCAAACTAATCTCATGTTGTCTGCTTGGATGGAAATCATCCCTGGGGGTAAGAAGTACTGAAGTTCCTGCAACACTAGGAGGACTGCTCTCATGTCCAGGACAGTGATGTTCTGCCCATGTAACTTGGACTATCCTCTCCTAATAATGTGCCCACAAACCCAAGGAGGAGGCATCAGTGGTTACCATTGCTGATGGTGGGTGCAACAGAATGGGCCTCCCTGTGATATCAAAAGGGAGGTTAATCACCAATGAAGCAGATTCCTACAAAGACTGGTAATTAGAATAGGTTCTGCCAGTGAATCTGTCAGTTGTGACCATTGTACTCTGAGCAGCCACTGTAGAATCCTCATAAGGAACCATGCTAAGTAAACCATTAGGACAGAAGTGGCCATGAGCACTTTTAGAGGAGATATGAATTAAAGTAGATTCGGTACAGAAAGCCTTAGAGATTGGACTATTTCTGGAGGAAGAGATATGCTGCAAGACTTTGTGTTGAGGTGACGTGCTGAACTGTAAGGATTGTGATTTCTTGTAGTTGACAAAAATGCCCAAGGACAGGCAGAGTTGGAGCAAGTGGTCTCCTGCTCTGACAAGAAACTCTTAATGTGGCAGCAAAAAGCCAGGTGTCTAGCACAGCACTTACTCAGATCTAGAGCAGGGTCAGATTCTCTGTTACCATGGCTGTGCACTTGGTAAAGGTACTCAGGGGCCTGTGGTGAGACTGAAGGGCAAGGCTCGGAAATGGAAGTGAATGGCTACTATATGAAAGAGCAGAAACCTTCAGGGTGCTTTTGCTATTTTGATGTGGAGGTAAGCATTCTGAATGTTGACTCAGTAGATCCAAATATCTGGCTGCAATCAAGGCAGGAAAGCTTGTACTGTAACCATTCTGAAGCTTGACTTTTTGACATACTGGTTGAGTTTGTTTATGTCCAAAATTGACCTGATGTCCTTGTTTTTCTTTGGTACCGAAAATAACATATAATAACCTGGCACCTGTCTGATCTGGTAGAACCTTTTCAATGGCTCCTTTTTGAAGAGGAGGGAGGATTTCTCTACTGGCTGCTTCTTGCTGGTAGGATGATTTATCTGGGAGCAGCTGCTTCAGAAGGGGAGGGTAACAGTAAAAGGCTATGTAATCACATCAGGATAATATCCCCTGGTTGTTTGCTTAATTGTTTTCTTTTTTGGCTGGAAGAAGGACAGACAATGGGGCATGTAGTCTGTTCCATGGTCAAACCAGAAATGTTGCCTCTTTCCAGAGGAAGACAATCAGCAACTGATGGTAAATGCTACCAGTACACAAAATTTAAAAAGCACTTTAAACACTCTGTCAGCCCTGCAAAAGTAAAATAAATACAACTTCTTCATAGAAAAAAATTGTTTTTAGTTACTTTACACTATCTTTAAACAGACAGGAAAAAGGTGAGCTTATTTTAAGAGTACATTACAGTCTCGAAACAGTCCTTTAAAATAAAACATTCCAAACTTTAAAATAACTTTCCTGAAGAGGAAATAATAAAACATCAACAAAATTAAGAAAATTTATGTTTTTTTCCCCAAAGGACCTTATCTGTCCCGCAAAGGAAAGCACAAACTGACCATCGATCCTCGAAAGCCTCAGAAGAGCGTGCTTTTCAGTGTCAGTAAATATTTGAAGGGTTTTGCACCCAAAATTGTCTTTTAGTTTGCTCAGCTTGAGCTGCTTGATAGTTTGGGTGCATGGAAGGTACCCTGAAGCTTTATACCTAAGGCTACTGCAGCAGGGATCAGTATGATAAAAAAGAAGTTATGTACTCACCATAACGTTCATGTAAGTTGTTCATCTCGCCTTCATTCTCACTGATGGGTTCGGAGCCGATCCTTGGCTCTGACTTGACCAAATGCTAAAGCTCGAGGTCTTCAATCAGCTTGTGGCCTACTCCCTGTCCCATGATGCCCTCGTGCTTCCCTCAGATCTTGTTTGCTGACAACTAAATAGACTAAATAAGTTCTGCCAAAACAATTTGGTATCCAAGGATACACTAGATAAGGACTAAAGACAACCCAAACTTGTTTCAACTTCTCAGTCCACAAGACACTTGTAGGGGGTTGGAGGGTGGGACATAAGAATGAAGGCAAGATGAATAACTCACATGGAACGTTGTGGTGAGTACATAACTTCTTTATGTGAAGTTGTTCTATCTCACCTTCATTCTCACTGATGGGTTAGCGCCCCAAACACCATCTTTCTCAGGTGGCTCACGGAAGTATATTCCTCATGACAGTGGAACCAAAGGGGGTCCTGTCCCTGCAGGCCTTGTCCAATTTGTAATGATTGATAAAGGTATGAGGTCTAGACCATGTGGCTGCTGCACAAATGGAATCTATTGATAGTTTTGCCAGAAAAGCTGAAGATGTGGAAACAGCTCTAATTGAATGGGGCTTTATTTTTTTATTTAATGGTGAATGGACAGAATTGTATGTAAAAGAGATGCAATCTGATAACCATTTTGACAAGGTAGTTTTTACCACTGGAGCACCTTTCTTTGAGTGAAAATGTAACAAAGAGCTGTTCTGATTTTCAAGTCCTTAGTCCTGTGTAAACAGAATCGAAGCTGCCTGTGGACATCCAACTTGTGCAGTGTATGTTCCATCTTATTAGAATAATAAGGGAAAAAAGCAAGTATTTCTATAGTCTGATTGAGATTTGTCTCTGAACAAACCTTAGGTAAAAATGATGGATTTGTCTTAAGAGAAACTCTGTCATTATGAAATATTAAATATGGAGGTTTTATGGACAAGGCGTGTAAGTTTGAAACCTCTGAGCTGATGTAATAGCTACTAGAAAAATGGTTTTCCATGATAAATATTTCAGGTCACAAGATGAGGCCAGTTCGAATGGGGGTAAAATGATACGAAAAAGGACAGAATTTAGATTCCATGATGTAACTGCTGACTGAATAGGGGTCTCAAATGAGAGGTGCCCTTAAGAAAGGCTTTGGAGAGTCTGTGGGACATGATATTAGACTCCTGATCACCAAGGTGAAAGTTAGAGACTGCCGCTAACTGAACCCTAATGGTTGCAGCAGCTGCTCCTTTATTGAAAAGTTTGGTCAAAAACTCTAAAATGGATGAAATTGAGGCTAGATATGGGTGAATATTGTTTTGAGACACCCATATATTTACTAAGGTATAACTTCCTGGTAGATGATTTATGGGAGGATATTACAATGGGCTGAGCTGCAGCTGAGAGATTTTGAAACCTGGCTGTTTTGGGAACTGGAGCAGCCAAGCTATTAATTTGAGGGTGTGAAGTGTGGGATTAAGAGCCCTTGATGAATGAGTCAGGAGATCTGGAACTGGGTCCAGCATCCAAGGTTCTTCCAATAGATGAGGCTGAAGAAAGGGGAACTAAATCTGACGAGGCCAGTAAGGGGCTATTACAATAATGGTCCTTCCCAGAGTCTTTGCTTTCTGTAAAACTTTGAGTATCAGTGGAAAAGGTAGAAATGCATAAAGGAGACCTATAGCTGCTGCATTTCGTGTTCACTGGGGTTGCAAAGAGGTCGCAGCAAGCTGGCTCTATCCGCGGAATATCCTTTCCGCCACTTCTTGTTTCAGGGACCACTAGTGAGGCAATAGAATTGCACTGCTCAATTTGTCTGCTATCACACTGGACTTCCCCGGGATGTGTGCTGCTATCAGAAAGCACTGGGTGGAAGTTGCCCATTGCCATACTCTCAGGGCCTCTCAACATAGGGGGTAAGATCTGGTTCTTCCTTGTTTGTTTATGTACCAGACCACTGACATGTTGTCCGTCTGAACTGCAATAGTTCCAAGAGGAAGGGAGTCATGAAAGGACTGCAACACTAGAAGTACCACTCTCATCTCTAGGTCACTGATAAGCAGATGAGCCTTGTGTTGTTTCCACATGCCTTGGGCTGTTCTTCCCTGATAATGCTCCTCCCACCCTATCAGGGAGGCGTCAGTGGTCACAGTGGTAATGGGAGCAGGTAGAACAAAGGGGTGACCTATTGTTACATGATGAGACGTTGGCCACCAGCGAAGGTCATTCTTGCATGAGTTCGTTATCAGGATTTGATGTGAAATTGGAAGTTCCTGAAAGGACCACTGTGTGAACAGAAGCCATTGTAATATACCATGTGCATTCAACCTAAAGGAATCACAATGAGTGCTGCCGCCATTGTCCCCAATAAACAAATAAATCCAAACCAGCCCAGAGGTTGAAAATGTTGAAACACAGGTGCCCAGTAGGAAGGTAGCTGGAATAAAAACGCTGAGCCACGACAAAGTAAAATCTTTTTTAATACAAAATGGTGAGCGCTTTCGCAATGGTAACCATTGCTTCATCAGACAGTTCATTCAAACAGCAACAGCACTTAAATACTTTAATTCATTACTAAAACAACCAATCCTACCACTCAAAGTTAATTCAGCACTCAGCAATCAATTAATTACTATGGTTATGTTTTGCCCTTGGTTAATTGCTGAAGTCAGAAAAACTCTTGTTTAAAAACCACATGCACAAAATGTAAAGACAAGAACATGTGGATAAATATAAATAAAATACATAAAAAGTCAATGAATAAATACATATACTCATGTTCCCCATTTAGTAACTACTTATGTGCATAGATATAAGCATAAAAAATATATAAAAGTATAAGCAGTATACACTCAACAACTTAATACATATAGTCTGCCTAATAAATGCACATGCTGTCCACCTAGTAAATACATATGCTTTAATACATACATCTCAACAAATGCTTGTCTTTAGTGATATCTATGCTAGAAGCAGCTCAAGAAATAAAATAAAATAAAAAAATAATAAGACTATTTTAACAAGAGAAGACTACATAAACACATGCAGGGCTTTGGGTCAATATGACAGTATTTCTTGAGCTGCTTCTCGCATAGATATCACTAAAGACAAGCATTTGTTGAGATGTATGTATTAAAGCATATGTATTTACTAAGTGGACAACATGTGCATTTATTAGGCAGACTATATGTATTAAGTTGTTGAGTGTGTACTGCTTATACTTTTATATATATTTTTATGCTTATATCTATGCACATAAGTAGTTACTAAATGGGGAACATGAGTATATGTATTTATTCATTGACTTTTTACGTATTTTATTTATATTTATCCACATGTTCTTGTCTTTTGCATGTGGTTTTTAAACAGAGTTTTTCTGACTTCAGCAATTAACTAAGGGCAAAACGTAACCATAGTAATTACTTGATTGCTGAGTGCTGAATTAACTTTGAGTGGTAGGATTTGTTGTTTTAGTAATGAATTAAAGTATTTAAGTGCTGTTGCTGTTTGAATGAACTGTCTGATGAAGCAATGGTTACCAGTGCAAAAGCACTCACCATTTTGTATTAAAAAAGATTTTACTTCGTCGTGGTTCAGCTTTTTAATTCCAGCTACCTTCCTACTGGGCACCTCAGTTTCAACATTGTCCCCAATAATTTGAACACTATTAAAGCTGGGGCTTTTTCTTTTGCTAGAAGAATCAGGACCTGTTTTCATAAAACACAAACCCTTTCCAGTGGAAGTTTTACAGTCATGGAAATGGTATCTATATCTGCTCCTATAAAGATGGTACATTTAGATGGCGATAAGGCACATTTTTCTGAGTTTATGGTAATCCCCAACTGACTGCAGAGGTTTAAGGTTGTGTCCCTTGTTAGTATGAGTTGATGCCTGGTGGTGGCAGTGAGAAGCCAGTCGTCTAGGTATAAAAACACCTGGAATCCTAAACGTCTCAGGTGGGCCGTGACTACTGCCATGCATTTGGTAAACACTCTGGGGGCTGTAGTGAGACCAAAGGGCAGAGCTCGAAACTGGTAGTGACTGGCTCCCAGCCGAAAGCGCAGATGATCTCTGGATAGCCTGGCCATTTTGATGTGATAGTAAGCATCCTGGAGATCTATCGAGCACATCCAATTGTCTTTACCAAGAAAGGGAAGTATTGACTGTTGTGTGACCATCCGAAACTTTGTCTTTTTGACAGATTTGTTTAGTCTGCTGACGTCCAAAATGGGTCTCCAGTCCCCTGTTTTCTTTGCAACTAAAAAGAACCTTGAGTAAGTTTCGGATCCTCTCTGGTCTGCCGGGACTGGTTGGATGACTCGTTTTTCTAGCAACCTTTGAATCTCTATGGTTGCTTGTTCCCTGTGACTAGGTAGGATGTCCGGGATTTTTCTTACAAGGGGTGGTGGGGTGGCAAAGGGAATGGAGTACCCTCTGGATATTATGCTTTGTACCCAGTGATTGTTTATGTTTTGCCAGGCATCTGGGTACACATAAGCATCCCCAGACTGTCTCCAGAGATGGACAAGTGGGCCTCCTTTCAGGAGTGCTGATAGGGCTTTCCAAAGAACTGATCTATGTTGCCCTGATTCTGCGGACCCCTCTGCCACATGGGCAGTTTTTCCATTATTACCCCCTCCTCTGCCTCTACAGGGGGGTTCACCATGAGTGTCCTGGAAGCTCCTTGAGTTTTATGGAACCACATCTTCCATCCCTTCTGACCTTTGGGGTATGGTATGGTAGGGGTGGAAAAACGGGCTCCAACAGCAGAGAGAGTCTTTCCATCCTACTCACTCCTGGTAAGTGTTTCCTTCACTTTGGGTCCAAACAGGGAGGAGCCATCAAAAGGAGTGTTCACAAAGGATGATTTAAAGGGTTCCACAAAGGAACATAAGCTTATCCAGGAATGTCTCCTAAGAGCAATTCCTGTACCCGCTGCCCTGCTCGTTCCATCAGCTGCGTATGAAATCAGACACATGGAAGAGTTTACAAGGGAATTTAGGGTATCTAGCTTGGAAGTTACTTCATCTGAAACTCCTGCATCTACTGCACCCTGTAGAGTATCTCCCAGCTCTTTACAGAGATCTCTGTGTAGTCTAGTAAAATGCGTGAGATAGTTCAGGGATCAAAGAGCAAAGGCCGCTGAACTAAACATGTGATTACCATATCTGTCCATGATCCTAGAATCTCTGTTAGGAGGATGAACAGATGTAGAGGTCTCTGACAACTCCTTCTTGGTGGCTGCTGCCACCACCATAGCATTAATGGGTACTTTGTTGGTTAGGAAAGCCTTGTCTTGGGGGGGAAGTCATAAATTTGTTAGGCCTCCGATGGACAGGTTCCATGGTATCTGGGAACTCCCACGCCTTCTGAGAGATGAGTTCCATCAGCTCATCAAAAGGAGGAGACACCCAAGAGGTGAAGGGTTGAGACTGGAAAGCCTTCAGGAGAACTGACTCATCATCAGTAGGATTAATGGGCTTCCAGCCACCCCTCTGTTTGAGAATTTCCAAGGTATCTCCGAATGAGATATCATCAGAGGGGGACCCTTCTGACTCATCTAAGTCAGTATCTGATGTGACGGATTCCTGTGGGGAGTCCAGATGCTTCCTCTTGCAAAGTCTGTTCCTGGGTACCTCCTCAGTGGGAGCTTCTGGTGAGGTCTCAGAAGAGACAGGCTCACGAAATGGGGCAACCTGAGGCTCTGGGTCTCTATGCTTTTGAGGGACCAGTGAAGCAGAGGTAGACAAAGGTGCTTTGAGGGAGGAGGTTGCCGTTTCTGATGATGTGGGAGCCGGAGAGGACAATACTCTCCTCATGGCATCAAAAGCCCCCCGTCTCCAATGAGAGGAAACCCCTGGAACCGAAGAAGCAGGTGATCTCCTTGGCACTGAAGTGGAGGGATCCGAGCCTGAGGTAGAAGCTGAGCTCAGCCACACTGAAGCCCTGAGAGGTAAAGCCAGAACCAAGAGGTTGGTTCAACTATCCTCCCCGGACCCGACCGGCGAGTGTCGGCTCCTAGACTCCATGGCCGGCACCGAGGAATTCAGAGTAGTCGGAACCAACAGGCTGGAGCAGGTGTTGGTTCTGGCTTATCCACAATCATCAACTCGAACACTCCAGCTCCGAAACCTCAAGTCGGATTGGAGGAGGAACAGAAGTAACAGACTGGATCTCAGTCTGGTCCGAAGCCCCAGGGGTCAGCCCCGACAAAATCTTAGCTAGTGCCGGTGTCTGCAGCACCTTCTGCACCACATGATCCATATCCTTATCAGAGAGGCTTGAAGACCAAGAAGAGGCTATGGAAGAAGCCATTGACTGTAAAATATGAGACTTAAGGGTAGGAGATACCGGCTCCAGAACTGGGGACTAGCTCCTACCAACAAGCACAACTGTCGGCTCCAAAACTTGTGGCGCCGAGGTAGATGGTCTGTCTGATTTTTCTGGAGTCGATGAGCTAGTCTTCGCCTCCAATCCAGAAGAAGACTTGGAAGATTCTGAATGCTTGTCTTGGGTCTTGTCCTTATCTATCCTTCTGAAAGGAAAACTTAACCAGTCCTCTAGCTATCCGTTTACTTTTTCTTTCATGCAAAACCCTAGTACTGAATGAGTTGCATAAGGAATAATTTTCTTGGAGGTGAACATCCCCCAAACAATATACGCAGTCTAAGTGTCCATCAGTGATGGACATCTTCTGCACACACTTAGCACATTTTTTGAAACCCGACTTAGATTTCTCCTGAGACACATCAACAAACCTACAAAAAAAAAATAATCATACTAGAATACTATAAACAATCCTTAAAGCCTTCTAATTTAAACAGGCTATATATTAAAGAAGAAATAGCCCTAAATAAAAAACGGGCTCACAAAAAACTATATCCAAGCCTTTTATACTACTAACAATAAACACACCACACACAGATATATATGTATATAACTGAAAGCTATAACTATCAATTAAATATTTTGAAGAAAGATATTAAACTTGAGAAAAATACTTATATTCACTGGCCAGAGCTAGTGAAATGCCCGATCTGTTGCAGCGGCAAACGAGATCTGAGGGAAGCACCAGTGCATCATGGGATAGGGAGTAGGCCATGAGCTGATTGAAGACCTCGAGCTTTAGCATTTGGCCGAGTAGGAGCTGAGGATCAGCTCCAAACCCATCAGTGAGAATGAAGGCGAGCTAAAACAACTTCACAGCATCTGTTTGAATTAGTTTCCCTGTTTCATCACACTTTTACAGTACCTCAACAGTAGATGATCCAAGAAAAGCCTGTCTAAAGAATTAACAATTTCAGCTTCACCATCCTCAGAGAGATTCTGCATATGTAACCAAGCAAACTTTCTCATAACAGTTCCAGTAGCAGCTACTTTGGAAGAGGCATCACCTGAATATTAAGCATACATCAGAGTGTTTGGTCACTTGAGACACAGAAGCAGTAAGAATATATATAGAAGATTTTCCCTCAAAAGAGAGAAAAGTGGCTAAAATGTTCCTCATATTCTCACACAATGCAAGCAAAACCTTTAATATGCAAACTTGACAATTTAGTCTAAAAAATAAGACTGAGGAAACTTTATACAATCTATTTGTTTTCTTAGAAGAAACAGGCTGGCTGTCGGGCAAGTTACATACTGTAATAATAATATCTTGCAATGGCAATGGTGAATGAAGTACAGGAGGAGAATGAGTGGTTTCGGGAGAATACAGTTGAAATAAATCATATTTCTTCAAGGATGCTAGAATATCATTATGTTTCTCATTAAATAATTCTGGATATGGTTTCAGAAAAAGAAAATTATTCCAAGGGACTATCAGAATAAAGACTATTCTCAGAATCAGAATCATTTGCCTAAGGAGAGAAGAAAGAAGTTGATCCATCAAAGTCTTTTTCCTGTTTAGTACACTGGGACTCTGCAGAAAATGAAAAATTTATTTCTCTCTTACCATTAAAACTATATTGAGAAGGGTCAAGTGCCTCAACTAAGCTCTGAGGTAAGCCCAAAAAATAATTCCTGTCTAAAGTTAGAGAGACAGGGGAAGATAAATGTTTAATGTTCTGCTTCTTTTTAACAGGAAATTCCATGGGGAAAAAAAAACAGATTCCTGCCAGGTGATATTGCCCCTAAGGACAGGCATCCCAGATTGGGTAGACATAACGGCATTCCCGACTCCTTCCTCAGAGACCAACAAGAGTGGTTGGGTCTCCCTTGCCTGCCAAGGGCACTTCAACAGCCGCAAAGGATGCGTCTAACCCACAGACTATGGCAGCTGAAGGGACTAAACCAGAGGGAGTTCAGGTAGAAGATGAATGTTCTAAGGAAACAGAAATGTGAGTCAAATTCATATCATGCTGAAAGGGAAGGCTGTCTGGAAATGTTCTTTTTGGGGCTGGAAGAAGGAAGAACTGGGGAACCAACATGTTGTTCCATGGTGAAGCTGAAAATGAAGCCTGTCGCCCATGTAAGGCTGACAACAGTTAATAAAACAGGTAAATAACAAAAAATATTTTTCCACCAAAAACACAATGTAAAAATCACTTGTAACAAAAGTTTTAAAAACTTTTTTTACACAAAGGTAAAAAAATCTCAATTCATTGTAAAATTGACTGAAAGTCAAGTGACAGTCCAATAAACACTTTTCCCCAGCTTAAAATAAGAAATATCAAAGAAAACAGTTAAGTTTATGCTAAAAATTAACAATATGGATATTTTTTCAGGGAACTTATCTGCCCAGCAATGGAGAAATGCTTGCTGACCACTAAACCGTGAAAACAGCAAGAGGAGTGCTCTTTAGTGGCATAAAAGATCTAAAGGGACTGGTGTCCAAATGTTTGATATTCTACAGCTCTGTTTGAGCTGCCAGTGGTTTGGTTATGTGGAAGGTGAACTTAAGCTGTGGAAGGTGGATGGCTGTTATATCCAATGCAGTATACAACACCATTATAGGTAAGGCTGCTGCAACAGTGATCAAATGATGAATATCACTAGAAATGAGGGGGTGGGAACAATTATGAATGTTTGCTAATATGAAGGGACTCTTCTGGAGGGTCATTCTGGCCAAAAATGATTGCCATTATTACTCATAGTATATATCAGGCAGCATTACCACTAAAGATGTTTAACAGCCCGCATAAGGGATAGCAATGAACTGAATAGCCCTTAACTAGATGATCAGCATCAGAACAAGTATAGCATTGTAAGGGTTGACCAAGATACTGCTAAATATCCTTATAGCTGTTAACTTCCACGGAACTATCTACATGCTGACAAGTTCAATCAATATGATGCAATTCCATACCTAGCTCCCAATCTACATTTCAAATACCCTAGTCATTCCTTAATCTGGAAACAGACAAAACAGATTTACATATCCACATCACTGTTTTAACATTAACAGTATCTGTATTAGCAGAATGAAAAAAGCAGATACATTTTCTTGTGGACAGTAAAATAATAATCATAAACTGTAAGCAGACATCATGAAGAAGTATGTCTATGCTAATGATAATCATCAAAAATATGATACATGTAGTACATTCAAAAGCAACATCAGCAGATTGCTCTTACCCAATGTGAATAATAACGTAGTCAAATACACAAAGGCTTTAACTATTGAAGCCAAGGAAAAAGTCTATTGAACATAACAAAAAAGCCAGCCAAAAAGTATATTAACATTTCCTCTGATAGTCAGGGTAGAAAGAAATACTGCAAGTCTAAAGTAGTACTTTGCACTTGTTTAAAAGTACATTCAGAAGCTGCTAATATTTCCTGACCACTTCAGTGAATGCTTTAAGAAGCACGGCTGGTACAGGAACACTGTTATGAACAGAAGAATGTTGCTGGAATTCATGTTGTAGGTTAGCAAATCGCCCACGAAAGAGCACATCCTCAGAAACAGAAGTAAAAGCAGAATGTGGTGCAGGACCCTCAGAAGTAACATTAATGTTTTCTCAGTCTTTGCAACAATATCAGACTAGGAGGCAGAAACATCTAACTCAGGAACAGCACTCAGTTCCAATAACTGGATAAACTGTTACAGCATCAGCTTCATTTTCCAGAACAGTAAAACAGAGGTCTTCTGGAATGACAGAAGATGATTCAGCTTGGTAAACGTCATAAATGGGAGCAGATACCACAGCAGCAGCACTAGGAACCAAAAGAACCGAAGTTCCATCCCAAAATTGGAGGAATTAGTGCAGAGGACTACTGAGTTCATTTCTGTGCCAAGGGTACATGGTTTGAGTCTTTTCACCTTAATCTGCCTACTGTTTGACCTTGTATAAGTCACTTCAAAAGACAGTGCTTTGAGGCAACTGGAAATTTGGTTTAGGCTCCTTAATATTCTCCTGGACTACATGCCTAACTACCTGTGAGCATTATCAAACTGATTAGAAATGTTTCTTCTGGCAAACCAACAACCAAAAGAAGATTAGGACAATTTCCCATAGTGTTCTGACTAAATTTCCCTGTATAAATATTACATCAGTTCTGCCTAAGGGCCATAGTCTTGGGCAGTGGGATATACTCAGTCAACAAATATGAATGAATAAATTAATAATCTGTTAAAGATCTCTATTCATATTCACATATTTACTTTCTGAGAGATGATTTTTGCCTGGCATACAGGGCATCCCTGAACCCTGTTTTGTTTAACTTTTTATACATCTGCAAAACAAACAGCTTCAGAACAACTAGATTTAAAGACCTAAATTTTGCTTGCAACATAAATAGGACATGTTGGAGAGACTGATATCCCTTGTCCATGTGAAGCAGAGTTCCTCCCAATCCCTTTTTAAGCACAACTTGGACCAATGGATGGGTAAATTGGAAATTTGCCCCTGGTCTGGCTCCTATCTTTGAAGGACAGAGGCAGTCAGTAAATCACCACCTATATAAATCAAATTTGTGGGTCACATTTGAGTTACACAGCTAGGCTTATAAGGGCCCTAGTGGTCATTAGCCTAGCATATACCTATGAATCCACAGCATACACCTATCAACCAGTAGTGCTGCTGAGAACTGATAAAAAAGGAGCTGCACATACAATAATGTGCTGTGGCGCTTGCGTAAAATACTGAGTTCTCTAGTCAGTGTACTTTGATAGGTAGAGACTGCAGTCATCTGGGGTGTATGTCTGTACTTGCTTGACATTAAAAGAAAGCATTTGTTCCCCCTTTGGTATGTATCTGACCAGGTATTTCCAACAAATAGAACATCCACAGAGGTTCCTCACTAAAAGAATACAGGGCATAAGTAAAATGTCCAATGCAGACCACCACAAGGCTTTGTCCCTGCATTCTATCTCCTAAAGGCTATTGAGGGGAGATCTATGGCTGGTATACAGTAATTTGTCAGACCCCACTCTGATGGACCTCCTGCATATCAGCAATCCAAACAGCACCAGAATTGCCCATGCTAAACAATTAAACCTTGCCCGTAATATAAATAGGACCTGCAGGAGAGACAGGTATGTATCCCAGAGACTACCCCATCTCTGGAACAGACTCCCCAGCCATGTGAAGCAGACCTCCTCCCTAATCCAATTCAAGTGCAACTTGGACAACTGGATGGGGAACAGGAAATTCATCCCTGGCATCTATGTATCTAATGCACACAGGCAACCTGCAAATTGTTCATATCTCAGGCTCCTGCTTGTAAATGTTTCATCTCCCAATCCCCTGCTTACACTTATCAAGGATACCAGAACTTGTCAGAGATTTGGGATGCATGACTAAGCTTAAAAAGGCCCTTTGTGTTTGTTAGCCTATTAAATACCTATGAACCTATGAGTAATAATAAAATGAACCTGGATGTTGACAAAACACTTTCTTTAATGGACTGCATTATGAGGAAGTTGAACATGATGTTTTTTGCAGTTCTGAAGCTGCAAAATACTGCTATGATTCCATGTTTAAACAGTTATATGTGGGAGTGTGTGTGTGTGTGTGTGTGAATAAATGCCTGCACATGTTATAAACTGAGGCGGACCTACCATATTAAATGAATTAATTAATACTTGATGCTGTCATATTAAAATGTAGTGCTGCTGGGAGATCTGAATTTGCAATAGTAAAAATGGTCCTGAATGTGTAGCTAGGGCACTTCCTTTGCTGATGATTATTCAGCATGACAACTGACTACTTCATATCATGAGGCTGAATATAATGTTTTGTGTAATTTTGCAGCTATAAAATGTTGCTACCATCCTACCTTTAACAGGTACTTCTAAATGTGTGTGTGTACACTTGTGAGTACATGAGACAAAACAGAGAAAGAGAGAGAGGGGAGAGAAACTCAAACTGACATGGGTAGTCAAATCAGATGGAATTTTTTTTCAGTAATTACTTGTTATGCTGCTTACACCTCCTTTTCGTTTTTATTTACTCGTGTTTTGTTGGTGGGGGGGGTCAATTTTTTTAAGTGTAGTAAAATACACTGAGTTGTAGTTTATTGTCTGGTAACAGCACTTCTCTTGCACTAAAGACATTTTGACATAAGTGATGTGTGCCATATTATGCACTTGAACTGACATGCTATTAACATACATAAATGCAGTTTACTTCTTACTTATGAAGCTCCAAAGAGAAACATTAGTGTAAATAAATTACATTTATTAATCCAATTTCCCATAAATACTGCATGCCTCATCACTGCTCACATACATTCCAGAAGCTGCTTTCTGGTCAGGGATACTATCACAGATAGATACATGGAAACATGGTCAAAAAAGCAGCAGAGTGTATCATGAGACCAGGTTAACAAAATGCTTATGTGCTGCAGTAAGCATATGTCTACAAAACACTGCTCCACTTTCTTGCACAAAGCAATCAGTTATCAGAAACTGAGTGCTATTTCCATATAATACTTCAGTAGTAAAAACAATAAATACAGTCTTATTTAAGAAACCAACCTTTTGATTATAGGAAGAATATCACTCTGGCCTGAGATACCCACAAGGATAAAGTTTATTGAGCAGCTGCTAACATTGTTGCTTACTTTGTATTCTTTGTTTAATTAAACTTGCCAGCTTTCTGAAAGATGTTAGTGTACCAGCAACCATTCAGTATAAAGACAACTGTGTCATGCAGGTTTCAGTGTGGTTTTGCATTTCTTAGCCCTGCCACAATTCATTGTCTCCACTTTTCAATAAAGGACAGCAATGTAAAACATTTGTAAGGTGTCACTCTCCTGCTGTTTCTCCTAATTAAGGGTAGTAAGTCACATATTTATGACTAATTTTGCAAAACCAGCAGAGCAACAGCCCACACATGAGAAAGGTGCATTGCTGGACACTGGCATAAAAGAACACTGGCCTGTTGTTAATTCTGGTACAGCACTTGTGAAACTTGGTAAAGTTAAATGAGATGCTAGCAGTATCAAGTTTCCTAAGTTCAGATTTGTGTCCAGATATTTAAACTGTAAAATGTACTACATTTACAGGTTAAAATGCAATACTATATTATTATTTTGGAAAACAACATCATACATACTACATCCAAATATCTGAAACAGATATAGTTATTACAGTTTGATTGGAAATAATTATTTGATTTTCGCCATCCCAGAATTTCTTCAGTAACCTTACACTTTTTTTTAAATTTATTTTATTTCACATTTGTTAACTGGGTAGTGTCCGGCTAGGCAAGTAGTCCGTTTTCAGTGGAGACCTTGGGAGAAAAGCTCCATAACAATAGTACAAAAAAGATTACAAAAATTTTACAAAGAATATATAAAAAGTTTAACAGTTGCCTATAATCATGCCTATAATCACAATTTACAAAAAGAGAATGTAAACAGAAAACATTACATTTCCCAAGACTTACTATAGACAGTAATATGAAACTCATTAGATACTTAACTAGAATAAACCACTGTGTTATTTTCATTCGGTAGAAGTAAGACAAGGAAAAGATAGCAGAAAAGAACCATTTGATTGATGGGATGAGAAACTAACCAGGAGTATTACAGGAGCATAGACATCGTTGGGTAAGGTATTCCTTTAGGATGACTATCTGTGTTTTTTAGGATATTCTGGGGTATTAGGTTCCACTGTTTAGCTACTTTATAGGAGAAGAGACAGTTGTCAAACTAATTATGGGACTTAGTTACCTTGAGTATAAGTTTATTAGATGATCTAAGGGTCCTGGAGTTGGGATTTAGTTGCACTAGGTTGGAGTGTGCAGGACAGTTTTCAGGTGTGCGGATAACAGAGTGGGCAGTGGTGAGCTGATGAGCGATAACAGATTGGGAAATTCAAGCCAGTGTAGTTTTTGAAGAGCAAGATGATGGGTCCTGTGGGGTATATTAACAGTAAATGTTGCTATTTTATTATAGCAGGAAATCAAGTACATGTGAATCAGACATGTGCAGGTTAGTGAAAATTTGAGAACAGTAGAGGAGAGTAGATAGGAGGTGGGATCTGGGGTTTTGTATTAGATCAGTACCCTACCAGATGCGCAGTAGCAAGGACCGCCCAACATCCTGTCCATGATTTATGTGTTATTAAATATGACAACATCTGCTTCCACCATATGAATATTCAAAACACTGAGTTGTTCATCTTTTTTCAACATAGTTGAATACTGCGGCATGCAGGGCATTAGCTTTGCTGTTAAGTACTGTGCATTACCAGTGCATGCCGTGCTACAGAAGTAGCCTAAAAACTGCATTTTTCTTCCAACTACAACTGTTTAACCGTAGAGTGGTTTATCATTTCTCTCAAAGAAGTGCAATCTCGGAGTTGGTATATTTAAGTAGTGGGGGTGTGGGGGGGTGCAGAGGGGCTTGCCCCCTGCAAAAGCGATTACTATATTGTACCATGCAACTAAGCAACTACTATGAAAGTGATTTTGGCAAAATAAGAAAAAGGAGAAGAATGGCTCAGTATGACCACACAATGAACATTCACGATTGACACTGGCAAATTGGCATGGTTTGTCAATCATGCATGTTTAACATGCCACAGCACATGCCCTTGCCATGTCAATCACTTTTGCCATGCCTATTTCTGCTCGGAAATGCCAGTGGAGTACTGATCTAATAAAAAGCCGGATCTGGCTGTGGCTAGTCTGGCGTTTTGAGTGAGGTAAGGTTCGGCCCTACATAGTGCACCAAGTTTGATGTGAACTTTTTAAATTGTGAGTGATATGTGTTTATCGAATGTTAGGTTACTGTCTATTGTGACACCAAGCAGTTTTGTTTGGTTAAGTGGTTCTATTAAAGTGTCATTGGTGTAGTAGATGGAGGCAGGAGGTGGGTTTGCTTTGGATTTCCTGTTGGAGGGGATCATTCATTTATTTTGTTTTGGTTTAGGATGAGTTGAAATTCATTTAGGCAATTTTCAATTTCTAGAAATGATTTTTGAAGTTTATCCTGGAGGTCTTGGTTTGTGAGAGCAGAGCAAATAAGAGTAGTACCATCGGCATATTGAATGATAGACGCAGATTTAGTGGCAGTGTTTAGACTACTTGTGAATATAATAAAAAGGAGAGGGCCTAGGATGAAAGCCTGAGGAACCCCAACGGTGACTGGGAGGAGTGTAGAGCATTTATTATCCCATTTATACCAATGAATATTGCACAAAGTGATAAATATTTACTTTTTATGGAGAAATGGGGATGCCACTACTACCTCCCAAGCAGACACACACTTGCACATACCGTCACACATGTATCCTATTGCAAACACTCATTAATACACCTCTTAACTACACAGTACCTCTAATATCTCCAGTACGTACCTCTGCCATGATGGATGAACACTGTCTTTTGGCATTTTTCACTACCATGATGACCAAGGAGCGGTCATGCTAATTTACACAGCTGAGCGATTCTATGAGTCACTCAACCAAAAGATGCTTTGCCAGTGATGGTTCCAGGTAATCTGTATATGTCTCTCTTCTCAACTAACGCATTAGTATACAACATGGCCATCAAGGCAGTCAAATGCAATGCTGCATATCTTTGTGCAAAAGCACCGTGTTAGGGCTTTCTCTGAATACAAAAAGGTTATCATGAGGGATACACATTGTACATACTTGATATTACCCTTTATGAATTTGGACTTATGTGAGCTAGCAGACTAATAACTGTCTAGGGAATTCTCTAACATCCTAAGGCACCATGGCTGTAATGAATTAGTGCTCTATGTCTGCTCAACCACTTTAAAATACTCTCTGGCAAACATATTTACATCAGATTTTGGTAAAATGAAGTACAGTTGCCCAAGTCCTACTTACCTGTTACACTAGATGTTCAAATTCTTCACTGCCTCTGTGTCATTTTGTGTTATCTGCCAAGGTAACCCAGTACTGGCCATCTTTCAAAAGCTCATACTCCCCTCCCTTTCTTTTTCAGCTGACAGATGATTGCCTGAACATATGCCAAGAGGGAAGCCTAAAGTTGTCACAGAAAGTGAGTGTTCAGGCATTTTCATTTCCCCAAAGAAAGAGAGGAAAGTACCTAAAGTCAGGAAAATCTAGCAAGGGTAAACTCGCAGCCAGTCACAATACCAAATAAAAAACAAATCCAGCAACAACCAAATCAAAGAGACTGAAATCCACCTCAACTATGCAGAATCTGGGAGATAGCAGGTGGTTGCTGCCACTGAAGCAGTGAGGAATTCAAACATCTACTTTTGCAGATAAGTAGGACTTATGCAGCTGTACTATGTTCATTGTTCTCACTGCCTCAGTGGCAATTTGAGTAGATTCCCAAAGCATACCTATCTGGGAGGTGGAAGGATAAGGGTTTAGTAGCCCCTGGAGAATGGCCCTAGCAAAGCCGGCTCTGGACATTGAAAAGGAATCCAGTTTGTAGTGCTTTTTGAAGGTATGAACAAAGAACTATGTTGATGCTTTCTTGAATGCATCTAGACTCCTTCCCTTTCCAATATGCCATCAAAGAGGATAAGGCCCTAGATGAGTGAGGATTAACACTGCCTGGAAGAGATTTACCAAGGTGGTAGTACATAACAGAAAATAATAGCGGAGGACAACCATTTTGCAATAATTTACTTAGAGACAGGTTACCCTTTCTAAGCTCCTGTATCGGAGACAAACAGCTGTTCAGCATCCCTAAAGGGCTTTGTTCTCTTAAGGTAGTACCTGAGAATCATTCAAAGGGGTGGAAATGCATACAGGAACATTCCTGAACATGTAAATGAAAGAGCATTCTTCTTTTAAGCATAGCTGAAAGTATGTCTTGTACAGAATTTTTCAGTTGTTTGTTTTGAAGGGAGGTGAACAGATGTACTTGAGGTGTTCCCTACATCTAGAGCAAGTCCTGCAAGATCTTTACATAGAACTTCCACTTGTGAGGGTCTTTCTAGATCAGTTTACTCTGCCTGCCACTGTGTTTTGCTCTGAGAGAATGTGAGACAGAGAATGCTGTAAAGAAAGCTCCCAGGCCATCACTGCCAATTGACAAAGAGGGCATGACCTTGTACCTCCCTGCTTGTTCAGGTACTAAATTCACAACAGAGTTGTCTGTAACACCTAGAAGAGGATCTGGAGTCCATAAGTGGTAAAGAACTTTTAAGGCACGAACCACTGCCAACATCTCTTTTACCTTTATGTGCTTTGGTATGTGTTGAGGACCCCACAAGCCTTACACGTGAACTCCCATGGACATTGCTCCCCATACTAAATCTGAAGAGTCCATCTGGACAGATTGGACTGGGGTCTGAAGAGAGAAGGGGAGTTCTGGATTCAGAGACAGTTGATCCCTCCACCATTGTGGTTCTTGTTATACAAATCCCAGTACCAGTACTTGGAAATGTTAGGGATGAAGGTGCTGGGTCCACTAATTCTTCAAGTACCAATGGATTTTTCTCATGTGTACTCTGGCTAGTGGAATCATGAGGATCATTGATGCCATGAGGCCTACAATTCTGAGGAGCTCTCTTGCTGAGGTCATGTCTAGAAGAGAGAAATCCAAGAAAATGCCCTGATAAGTCAGAGCTTAGCCTTCTGGCAGGAAGGCCATCCTTTTTATTGTGTCTATCCAACACTCCAGAAAACAATTCATTGACAGGGTATGAGGAAGGGCTTTTGAATGTTCCATTTGAAGCCTGGATGGGAAAGCAGGGAAGCAATCTTGTCTAAGGACTCCACACACCTGGATACTGCATCTGCATAAATTAGCAAATTATTAACATAAGGACAAATGTGTATGCCTAGGATTCTGCAAAAGGTAACTATTGGGGCTAGACACTTTATAAAGGTGCAGCAGATAGCCCAAAGGGTAATGCAGAAAACTGATAATGTAAGCCAGACAAAGCAAATCTCAAAAAATTTCTGAAATTGTGAGCAATAGGTCTATGATAAGTGTACTTGAGATCTGCAGTCATCAAGAAACAGTGGTCTGGAAGCAATGCTAGGACTGACTGTAAAGTGAAGGTCTTAAATTTTGGAACTTTTACAAAAGTGTTTAGACTGGACAAATCCAGAGCTGGTCTTCAGGACTGCTCCTTTTTTGTACCAAAGAGATTCTCGAGTTACGTATTTGTTTATCACAGGCACTGGTTCCATAACCCCTGGTGGGTGTGGGAGAATTTCTCCTGAAAGGGGAGGATTTTCTATTCATTGCCAAGTGTATTGTCTATGAATTATTCTCAGAAAAGATTTGGCCAGACTGCAGGGTTGGGAAAGAGCCTAGGAGAAGGAGGAACAGAATGAAAGGCACGGGGGTGGGGGTAGGGGTGCTCTGTGACTTGGCATAGTCATTCCTTTGCAGGGTGTTGAGCCTTTTTTGGAAAGGGGGCCCTCCTATTTGGTTTTGAAGAATTATCCTCGTACCATTTCCTTTTGGGTCACTGACTTTTGTTTGGCTGGGATTTTTGTTTGTTCTGCCACTTGAAGGAAGATGCCTTGTTTGGGGAGAACTTGGGTACATGACACATCCTAGATACACAATGCATTAATTTGCCTCTATAATCCCACTGTTTGGGAATCTGTGTAACAGAGGATCCACCCACCAATTCAGAAGTTAAAGATGCATTCAAAATGTCAGCTTTTAAGTCATCAGGGAAGTTCTGATTACATACCAAACATACTGTCTTAACATAACAGAAGCAGCAGCATTTCTTGTGACTGTATCTGCACATTCAAGCACACCTCTCAAAGCATGTTTCAAAACCAAAGTCAAATTAGAAACAATTTCATTAAGACTTTTGCTCTGTAGTTCAGTATGCTTTAAAATCATCCAAACTGTATGTGCACTGTAAAATAAATTTTCAAATATATCCTAAATAATTTAACATTTTAAAGGCTAGATTACTAGAAAGAGACGTCTTTTTGCTCAGAAAATTTAACCATTTTCTGTCTTTATCAGGAGGCACTGGATTAGGTGAAGCCAATTACTTTGTTTGAGCAGGCAGCTGGAGAGACAGCAGCTAGGTCAGCAGTCATATTTGAAGAGAGACTACATTTTTAGGGACTGCTAGAATAGATAGACATCCCACAGGCACCTTTATAAACATTTTCCAAGGTTGGTATAAAAGGGGGGATTAGCCATAGAATTGGGTATTTCATCCTCTATAAGGCCATTATAATTTAGCTAGCTCTGGGGCAGTTCTTGACTGCTCCCAAGCAAAAACATCAGTAAATCTATCAATCACTTAAAGAAAAGTGAAAACTTGTTTGGACTTAAGCTCAGGTGCACCTTCTGAAGAATAAGACTGTACAGACTTAGTGTTAACTAGGACATCACCATTGTCATCATCAGATTCCTCATCATTCTCTGAAACATCAGAAAGGTCTCAAACCAAACTAGCTCTACAGCCAAGTATGGGACACAACCACCAGAACTGACAAAAAATACACTGAACCCACAGACATTGCCAACATCCTAGCTGACAGGTTCAGCACAAACTTCTCCCCCCTTCCCCAACAAAAGGGCAAATATCTATCCCAGCAGAGTGCTGCCCCCCTGACATCTCAGATGCTCAGGTAAGAGCCGCCCTCTCCAAAGCTAAAAACACAGCATCAATGGGACCAGACGGTGTCCCGGGCTGCGTCCTACATGAACTCCAAGAAGAACTAAACCCAAACATAAAACTACTGTTCAATCTCAGCCTTACTACAGGATATGTACCCAAAGAGTGGTGTACAGCAACATTGGTCCCTCTCCACAAAGGTGGTGCCTCAACGGATCCTGGAAACTATCACCCCATAAGCTTGACTAGCTTGGTCTGCAAAGCTATGGAAAGGATCATCATGGACATCATAAATAAAGATATTGGGGACCTACAGACACTGGATCCTACACAGTTCGGCTTTGTTAAGGGCAGATCCTGCCTCTTAAACCTGGTCGATTTCTTTGAAACAGTCACCAAGGCCATTGACGAGGGGAAGGTGGTCCATACAGCCTATCTGGACCTTGCAAAAGCCTTCGATACAATACCCCACTCAGGCATTATAGATAAGCTCACCAGCTTAAATATAAACAACTATGTCACTAGATGGGTTGCAAACTGGCTCAAGGACAGAACCCACATGGTTAGAATTGCTGGAGCCATGTCAGACTCCAAACCAGTTACAAGTGGCGTCCCACAAGGCTCAGTCCTGGGACCTCTCTTGTTTGGTATACATTTCTCAGAGGTACAGGCTAACACGGAAGGACTGTGGCTTATCAAGTTCGCAGATGACTGCAAACTGGGCGCCATAATAGACTCTCCAGCCGACACAAGCATCCTACAAAAGGGCATCATAGAAACAGACAACTGGTGCCAGAGCCATGGCCTTAAGCTAAACGCCAAAAAGTGTATAGTCATCCCCTTTGGCAAAAACAAAGTGCCCACACATTACCACATAGGTGGTAATCCATTAAGTACGGAAAAAGTAATTAGGGACCTGGGGACCCAAGTTGATAGCAATCTCTCATTTGACAACCACGTGGCCAAAGTGGTTAGAAAAACATTTTATATAGCCCACCTTATCATGAAGGGATTCACATCTAGATCAGGGGAGGTCATTGTGCCTCTTTACTCATCCCTTATCAGGCCCATAATTGAGTACAATGCCCCTTTTCGGATGTACCTTACCAGACACCTGCAGCAACTGGAAAGACCCCAAAAGTACCTCACCAAGAGGATCAAAGGGCTCAAACAGATGCCATATGCTGCCCGGTTAAAGAAACTCCAGCTCTACTCAGTGGCATACCGCCTGCTCAGAGGCGATCTTTGCCTGACGTATAAAGCCATGTCCAACCCGGAATTAATGGACATGCTGCACCTCAGAAAATCCAAATCCCATCGAGCTACACGCTCGAGAGACTTGAACCTCAGCACTGAAATAAATAGGACATGCTGGAGGGACAGATTCATAACCCAGAGGCTCCATTCACTCTGGAATAAAATCCCAGTCCAGGTTAGGCAGAGTCCCTCATTGACTCTCTTCAAGAGGAATCTTTATGAGTGGATGGGAGATAGTAGGTTTACCCCGGGTATCACTTCTGTGTCACTCTTAGACAGAGGCACAGTATACTAACCTCAAAAATGGGCATAGCAAAATTCATTTAAAATGGGTGGCGAAAGCCAAACACACACTGGCTAAGCTTATAAATGCCCTAGGGCAGAAAGCCTAGTATGAACCTATGAACTAGCTGTCTGCACAACACTCTTAGCCAAGGAAACCACAGTAACCTTCTAAACTGACTCCAGGAACATAGCCAAGTGTTCTGACACTATCCCTCACTCAGGCATCATTGACAAACTCACCCAGCTAGGTAACAACCCTTATATCATTAGATGCATTGCTAAATGGCTCATGTTAAAATAGGGGAACACACCTCCAACAGCAGAGCTGTAACCAATGGTGCTCCACAGGAATCAGTCCTGGGATCTCTATTGTTTGGAATCTATTTCTCCGTAGTACAAGCAAAAACTAAAGGTCTGTGGCTGATAAAGCTTGCTAATGTCTGCAAACTGGGAATGGTCATAGATTCTCCAAATGATGTCAACATCCTACAACAGGGTCTTACACAAACAAATGATTGGTGCCAAACTCATGGCCTTAAACTCAATGCAATAAAATGTATTATCATCCCTTTCAGTAAGAGCGACGTTCCTGCTAACTACCACATCAACAGCAACACCCTAAGTACGCACTCAGTGGTGAGAGACCTAGGCACACAGGTTGACAGCAACCTTACCTTTGATCACCACAGTGGTAAGAAGGGCATTCTATGTTGCTCACCTCATAAGTAAGGGCATTGCCTTCAGAAAAAAAAGAAGCCATAGCTTCCCTGTACTCTTCCCTCATCCGGCCAATAATTGAGTACAATGCCCCTTTTGGTATGTACCTTTCTAATCACCTGCAGCAACTGGAGAAACCACAAAGGTTCCTCACAAGGAAAATTCAAGGTCTTCAGCATCTGTCCTATGAGGACCATTTGAAATCACTGTAACTTTATTCTGTTTGATACAGACTACTCAGAGGCGATCACTGCCTTGCATTTAAGGCAATCTCTGACCCTGCTTTATTGGAAATGCTGCATATCTGCAAGTCAAATGGTACATGGGTTACTTACTTTAAAGACCTTAACCTGGTATGTGACACTAACAGAACCTGCTGGAAGGACAGATTTGTCTCCCAGAGGTTACCATACCTTTTGAACAGACTTCCCACTTCATGTCAAACACAGCACCTCATTGGCTCTCTTCAAAAGCAATCTGGATGATTGGATGGGTAACCATAAATTCACCCCGGGGGTCCACCTGTGTCCCTCTTGAACAGAGGCAATAGGTGCTGATTGTGGAAATAAGGGTATAACTTGGCTAGGTTTGTAAGGGCCCTAGGGCCATTGGCCTAGTAACTTCCTATGATTTTTTAAACAGCTACAACCTGATTATCAGCTGTATGAAGAAGCTGCTGTTTCTTTTTTTTGTGAACTTCGCTACTAGATAAACTATCTGGGGACAGAGTATTATGTCTGATAAGATCTCTTATCGCAGATGACTTCTGGAACTAAAGAGTTTGGTTCTCCCACACCTGCGCCAGGTAGAGGAACAGCCCCAGAAATTTGTGTCTAACTTCCTGTTCCATAGTGGCTGGCAAAGCTATGCTACAGGGAGACAGGGCAAAAGATAAGTGGTCTGTGAGATAGGCCAAGGCATATATTTTTTTTCTTTTTTAAGTGCAACCGGATTTGATGGGGGGTGCCAGACTTAGGATTCATCAAGTCAGGGGAGAGAAGACCAGCCAGAATAATAAACTAACAGCACTAGATAATGTACTACAATAGGCACTTAAAATGTCGGTAATGGGTATATACCCCACACAACTAAACTCTGCCAGACTGTTCAGAATTCTTTTACAACTGACAGACATTAAAGAATTTCCAGTATACAAAGTCAAAACAATAAAGCAACAATGTGTCAAACCAGTGTTAAAAATTAGCTTCACATATTTTAACCATATTAAGCTGCCATAAAATAACATTTACTTTCAATTTAAACTACATTTTCTTGTCAGAGAGTAAAATCTCCACAGTACATTCAGACAACTTAATTTAAGGTAAAATAGTGATCAACATTTATTTGGCTTCCATCTTTAACAAATGCTTGTTTTTATTGTTTCTGAGGAAGTTAAAAACACACAGCGAAGAGTCATACATATAATAAATAATGTATAAATGCTGAAATAATTCAAGTTCTGCAATATTTTCCTGACTGCATGGGACAATGCCTAGTGTCTAACAGCACACATATACACTGCACATCTGAGAGAAATACTGAACACTTCCTCAGAAACAATAAAAACAAGCATTTGTTAAAGATGGAAGCCAAATAAATGTTGACACAAGCTGAAATTCCCACATGAATTACTGTAAACGCTTACAGAAAAACATTAAAATAAATATATTTCTTAAATAAACATAAAAAATAGAAAATAATAAAACTAATAATAAAATGAGAGGAAGGGGATCCCCAAATGGGGCTTATCTTAACAGTAAGCTGGAAAATTAGCAATGGATTCTGTGAAGAGTGACTTTTTTCTTTGGAATCAGATAGACTGAAAATCCACTTTCTGTGAACAGCTGTAGGCTTCCTTCTCAGAATATACTCAGCCAATCAGCTGTCCTAGAAAGAGAGAGAGAAAGGGGAGTCTGAGCTAACCCAGTACTGGGTTACCTTGGCAGGTAACTTAAAATGCCAGGGAGGCAGTGAGAATGATGAACATCTGTTGTTTGCATGTAACAAAAACAAAAGTTATGTACTCACCATATTGATAGACCTGTATCGTCTGTTTCCATCCTTTCTAAATGAATGAGTCTCGAATCTGACGTTGGCCACTTTCACTTATCTTTAAGATCCATAGCTAAGGCTCCTCCCTTTACCCATAATCTCCTCCTTTCCACAAAATTACTTCAGAATGAATTTGCCTGCAATTCGCTGGAAAGCAATAAAATGGTACACTTACACACACACACACACATAGATATAGCTACTGGTGAGGCAGAGAAGAAGCAAGAAAAATCTGACCAAACAAGGCTAGAGAGTCATACCACAAGTCTGAAATAAGGAAAAACTTCCAAGAAATGGAAGGGGAATAGGGGAAGGAGGGAGGGGAGTTGGGGAAGGACAGCAACAGACAACACAGGTCTATTGTTATGGTGAGTACATAACTTTCATATCTGATGTTGTCCTTTCTGTCTGTTCCTCAAGAAATGGGACAGAGACCCCAGTTACTTATGTCACCCAGGTGGTAACATGGAAGGATGTTTCTAAGGAAGGTGGAACCAAAGGCAGCCCTATTCTCTGGAGATCAAATCCAATTTGTAGTGAGAAATAAAGGTATGAATCTTAGACCATGTAGCAGCAGCAGCACATAAGTCACCAATTGAGGTCCTAGAAAAGAAGACCAAACAGGCAGAGAGTGACCTTGATAGGTTCATAGGTGTTTACTAGGCTAACGACCACATGGGCCTTTTTAAGTCTAGCCATGGATCCCAAAACTCTAATGAATTCTGATACCCTTGACAAGTGTAAGCATGGGCCAGGGAGATGAACCATTTACAGGTTACCTGTTTGCATCAGAGACTTAGGTGCCAAACCAGGGATGAATTTCCAGTTTCCCTTCCAATTGTCCAAGTTGCACTTGAATTGGATTAGGGAGGAACTATGCTTCACGCAGATGGGGAGCCTATTCCATAGACAGGATAGTCTCTGTGATACATATCCATCTCTCCAGCAGGTCCTATTTATATCACAGGCAAGGTTTAAGTCTTTAGAACGGGTAATTCTGGTACTGTTTGTTTTGTGGATATGGAGGAGGTCCATCACAGTGGGGTCTGGCAATGCCCTGTATGCATAGATCTCCCCTCCAAAGCCTGTAGGAGATAGAATACAGGGATAGGGTCTTGAGGTGGTCAGCATAGGACATATTACTTATGCCCTATATTCTTTTAGTGAGGAACCTCTGTGGATGTTCCAGTTGTTAGATATGCCTAGATAGGTACATACCAAAGGGGGCACTATACTCAATGATAGGTCTGATGGATGCTGAATACAGTGGAACAATGACTTCCTTTGACTTAGATGCCATACCTTTGTTTATAATTTGCACAACATAGAATGATTTTCTCACCACTGTAGATACGTGATGATCAAAGGCTAGATTACTATCTATGTGTGTCCCTAAGTCCCTGACTACTGGGTCATCTCTAAGGGGCGTTTTGTCAATATGATATTTACCAGGGATGGATGACTTCCCAAAGGATACTATTATGCATTTCTTGGCATTTAATTTTAGTTCATGACTCTGACACCAGTTGTTTGTCTGTGTCAGCTCCTCCTGGAGAACATTTGTGTCAGTGTGAGATTCAATGACAGCTCCTAATTTGCAATCATCTGCAGATTTAGTCAGCCAGAGACTACTGACATTGGCCTTGACTTCTGAGAAGTAAATACCAAAAAGGAGTGGTCCAAGGACTGATCTCTGACGGACTCCACTTGTGACTGGCCTCTTTGAAGAGGTGGACTCCCCAGTTCTAACTTCCTGGGTCCTGTCTGTGAGCCAGTTGGTTATCCACTAGGTGGCATACGGGTTTGTACCTAACCTCTTGAGTTTGTCAACAATGCACGAGTGGGGTATTGTGTCAAATGCCTTGGCCGGGTCTATATTATAGTATCAAAGTTTTTAAACTTCGAATGCTATACTATCGACCCGTTTTTGTCAAAAACTCAAAATAACGAAGCCACGGAACTTCGAAATCTTACCTAGAGTAAGATTTCAGTTGTCCGTTCCATGGCTTCGTTATTTACTCTACTGTGGTGGGAAGGTTTTGGACTGGGGTAAGGTAAGTATGCGAACGGAGGTTACGGACTGGGTTAAGGTAAGTGTGTGAACAGATCGGGGTAAGGTGAGTGTGCGATAGTTAGGGACATTAGGGTTAGGGAGCAAGTAAGGTGAATGTGCGATAGTTAGGGACTTTAGGGTTAGGGAGTGGGTAAGGTGAGTGTGCGGTAGTTAGGGGCTTTAGGGTTAGGGAGCAGGTAAGATGACTGTGCGGTAGTAAGGGACTTTAAGGTTAGGGTTGGGTTAAGGTGAGTGGATAGGTAGTAGTGTAGGGTTAGAATTATGGTTTTGTTAAGTGTGTGTGTGTGGTTTATTTATTTTGGTGTGCTTGTGTTGTGTGTTTGTGTTTTGGAACAGCAAATTTTTTCCCTGGGAAAAAAATTCGCTGTTCTGTACATTTGATATTTTGTGGTTTAGATATTTTAGGTGCGATGAAATAGCGTTCGATATTTAAATCGTACGATAGGTTAATATAAACGCCCTTGGCCAGGTCAAGGTAGGCAGTGTGAATGATTTTGCCCTTTAGTGACCTTCTCAAAGAAGTCCACCAGGTTTAGTAGGCATGATCTGCCCTTGATGAAACCAAACTGGGTTGGGTCCAGTGTCTGTAGGTTTACTACATCTCTGTTGATCATCTCCATGATAATTCTTTCCATGGCTTTACATATAAGACTAGTGAGACTTATGGGTCTGTAGTTTCCAGGGTCTGTAGATGGCCACCTTTGTGCAGAGGGATGACTGTTGCCTTTCTCCATTCATGAGGCACGAAGCCTGTTTGCAGGCTACAGTTAAATAGTAATTCCAGAGACCCTGATAGGTCATGTTTCATGCTATTTAGAAGGCATCTGGAGATATTGTGTGGGCCCACTGATGCAGTGTTCTTGGTCTTAGAGAGAGCATTAAGGACCTGTTCCCTAGTAATAGTAGGGGGAGTTATATAGGTTCATAGGTTTATACTAGGCTATCTGCCCTAAGGCATTTATAAGCCTAGCCCAAATTTTTGTGGCTTACGCCACCCCTTATATGAAAAAATACTGTGCCCATTAGTTTGTTGTGCCTCTGTCCAGCAGTGACACAGAGATGATTCCCGGGGTAAACCTACGATCTCCCATCCACAGGTCAAGATTTCTCTTGAACAGAGCCAGCGAGGTGCTCTGCCTCACATGGACCGGGATTTTATTCCACAGCATAGGGAGTCTCTGAGTGATAAATCTATCCCTCCAGCACATCCTATTTATATCCGTGCTAAGGTTTAAGTCGCTTGCTCTAGTGGTTTTGGTGGATTTGGATTTTTTGAGGTGGAGCATGTCCATTAATTCCGGGTTGGACATGGACTTGTATGTCAGGCACATGTCACCTCTGAGCAGACGGTATGCGACTGAATAGAACTGGAGTTTCTTCAATCTGGCAGCATATGACAGATTTTGGAGTCCCTTTATCCTTCTGGTGAGGAACTTTTGGGGTCTCTCCAATTGCTGCAGATGGCGGGTGAGATACATCCTGAATGGGGCATTGTACTGGATCATTGGTCTGATAAGTGAAGAGTACAGGGGAACAATGACCTCACTAGATCTGGATGTGAATCCCTTCATGATCAGGTGGGCAATTCAGGTGGTCTTTCTAACCACTTTAGCAATGTGAGTGTCAAAAGAAAGGCCACTGTCAACCTGGGTCCCCAGGTCCCTGCTAACCTCTTCTGTGCTTAGTGGATTGCCACCTATATGGTAGCTTGGGGTTACCTTGTTTTTCCCGAAGGGTATGACTATACATTTTTTGGCGTTTAACTTCAGGCCATGGCTCTGGCACCAGCTATCTGTTTCCGTGAGTCCCTTCATTTGATATTTGATGTATTTGATATAAATATTTGATGATATTTCCTGAGGGAAGGTTGAGGGGGGAGAGGGGAGTAAAGCTGGAGCTGAATTTATCAGCCAGGAGGTTTGCTATATCTTCTGGCTCAGTATAGGTAGCTCCATTTACAATGAGCTCTGCACACAATTGTGTATTGCCTTTGAGGTTTCGGACATAGCTTAAGAATGCTTTGTGGTTGTCCTTGGCCTGGGAGGCCAATCTTACCTCAAATTCGGCCTTGCTAGACTTTATTTGTCCTCTGAGTTGTTTGTTTTTATTTAATTAGAGTGCTTTTATCCTGCTGGATGCAGCACCTCCTAATTTTTGCCATGATTTTCTTCATGATAAATGTGCTCTGGGTGGTTTTGGTAGAGTCAGACCTTTGACTTGGTAAATTTGTGGAATACATGAAGTTAACCATCTGGCTAAGGTGATCTTGGAAACATCTTGCCCAATTCCAGCTTTCAAGTAGGGAACAAACAGCTGGTCTGACTTTCTAAAGGATTTGGTTTGATGAATATAGAAACATAGCTGCCTATATACATCCAGCAACTGCAACATGTATTCACCTTTATTAAAATAATTTGGGAAGAAGGCTGGTAGGTGTATGCTTTGATTAAGGGAAGATTCTGCAGCTACTTCAGATAAGAAGGAGGGGTCAGTTCATAAAAAAAAAAACTCTACCTTTGTGAAGAATAATATACGGTGGCTGACAAGACAAAGCTTGAATTTTGGACACCTGTCTGGCAAAAGTGTTGGCCATCAGGAACACAATCTTCCAAGATACAAATTTTAAATCAATTTTGGCAGCAGGTTTGAAGGGGGTTGTGCCAAAGCCTATAGCAAAATACTGAGGTCCTAAGGGGAAGTGGGATCATTGATAGGAGGCCTATGGCGGAAGGTACTCTTAAGGAACGCTTTGCACAATTTCAGAGAAGCTAAAGAGGTGTAATGTTCACCCACATGGAAATTAGAAATGGCTACTAACTGAAATTTAATAGTTGAATAACTGGCTTCATTGTGGAAAACAGATGTGAGAAATTCCAACAGCATAGAATTGGTGCTGAAAAGGGATCCAGTTTTCTCTCAGAAACTCAAACAGAGAACTTTTTCCATTTACTCTTGTATTTTTTCTTGGTGGAAGGCTTTTGAGATGAAGTAAGGATGTGAACTACCTGGCAGAAAATCCTGGACTGACTAGCCATCATGAGACATGGCAAAACCAAGCAGTTAGTTTCAGGGTCTGAATGTCTGGATGAGGCATATCGGAGGGGTGGGACAGAAGATCCAGACCAGGGTCCAGCACCCATGGGAGGTGTACCAGATGAGGATAAAGGAAGGGAAAATTACACTTGTCTAGTTCAGAAAGGAGCAATGAGGATGACATGCTTTCTAAAGGAATGTGGGAATTAGAGGGGTAGGTGGGGTAAGTGTATAGGAGACCAGAGGATGAATTATGAACTAAGGCATCTCTTTGTGCCTCCCCATCTGAGGAAATTAGGGTAAAAATGCTGCTGTATTTTTGTTGGTGGGGGAACAGAAAAGACTGCAATAAGTCCAGCCCCACTGGCGAAAGTTTCATGATGCCACTGCTGGATTGTGAAACCACTCTTGAGGCAGTAGCAGAGCTCTGCTCAATCTGTCCACTAAAATGTTGGACTCCCTTGGTATGTGCATTGCTATAAAAAAGTGATTGGAAGACATCACCTATTGCCAAACTCTCATTGCTTTTCAACGTAACGGGTATAAACGTGTTCCTTCTTGCTTGATGATGTACCAGACTACTGCCATGTTGTCTGTCTAGATAGAAATCCCTCCTCCAGAGGAAGAACATCTTGAAAGGCCTGCAATCCTACCAAGACTGCCAGCATCTCCATGATATGGATATGAAAATTGGTCTCTGTTGGGGGCCATGTATCTTGGACTATCTTTCCCATGTAATGCCCCCAGCCCTGCTGGGAAGCATCCATGGTCACCATGTCCTTGGTGGGGGAGAAACACAGGGGCATCTTTGAGCAACCACCTGTGACTGAATCCACCACGTTGTGTTCTCTACAAATTTTTGAAATACAAATTGGAAAGGACATTGGTTGATGTCTGAAAGACCACTGAACTTGCAGTATCCGCTGCAACACCCTCATATAAATATCTTGCAATGGGACCCAAGGTAATGGAAGCTGCCATCAATCCCAGCAGTTGGTAAAACTATCCTGGCCAGGAGTGAGACTAGAAGAGTGGTACTAGTGGCCCAGACTAGAAGAGGCCTGGTAGGAGCAGTGAGGAGCCCGTAATCTAGATAAAGGAACACATAAACCCCTGTAGTCTGATATTAGCTGTGACTGCTGCTGTGCATTTGGTGGACACCTGGAGGGCTGTTGTGAGGCTAAAGGGCAGGGCTCTGAAATGAAAATGACTGACTCCCAGCCAGAAGTGCAGGAATCATCTGGACTGCATCTCCATTTAGATTTAGTAGTATGAATCCTGAAAATTTACATGGCACATCCAGTCATTCCTCCTCAGAAGTGGGAGGATAGACTGGATCGTGACCATCTGGAGCATGGAGTATTTGACATACTGGTTCATCTGGCTTAGGCCCAAGACTGGCCTGAGGTCTCCATTCTTTTTTGGCACTAAAAAGAAGCTCGAGTAAGTTCCGAATCCCTGCTGGTCTGGAGGATCTCTTGAATGGCTTGCTTTCTTAGCAGCTTTTCTATTTCTAGTGATGTTGCTTTTCTTTGAAGGGATGGCACACAGGGAAGTTTCTTTACCAATGGGGGAGGGGAAATAAAAATAATGTAATAACCTCTAGTTACAATTGCCAGCACCCAGATATCTTTGATGATTGGTGTCCAGGCTTCTGGGTGCAGAGACAAGTGCCCCCCAACTACTTCCAGATTGTAGCAGTCAGGCAACTGTTAAGTAGCACTGGTGAGGCTTCTTGGAGAAAGGTCCCTGGAAACTTTGGTTCTGTGGGCCTCCTCTGCCATGAGGGTGATGTCTGCCATTCGAGTATCCCCCTCTGCCTTGGGGAGATCTCTCTCTCCAGAAGTATCCAAAGAAAACCATTGGTACTTTCAGAACCATATCTTTTTACCCCCCCCTTCTGGTGTCTAGAGAAGGTCCTGGAGAGGGGTGTAGAAAACTAGATGTCCATTACAGAAAGAATGTTCCCATCCTACTCACTTCTGGAAAGTGTGTCCTTTATTTTAGGGCCAAAAAGACTTGAGCCATCAAAGGAGGCATTGATAAAAGATGTCTTAAAAGGCTCTGCAAAATCAGAGACACATCCAGGCATGCTTCGTAACTGTAATGACTGCACCTGTGGCTTTCAAAATACCCTCCATCACACTGGAAATCAGTCACGTAGGTATTCAACAGAAATTGAAGGGTAGCCCAGCTGCGAATGCAAAACTCTTTTTGTCCTCCACCGACATGGACCCAGAGAGGGACTTGGAGAGCTCCTTTGTCAAGTTCCTCTGAAATCTAGTCATGTGAGTCAAACAGTTCAGTGACCTGAGCCAAAGGTGAGTGAAGCATATACTCACTTCCCAAATCTGTCCAAGGCTGTTGACTCCCTGTTAGGGAAATGGACAGATAAGCTCTCCATGGTGAGCTCTTTTGTTGTGGCTAGCCACAACTACCATGGCATCCACTGCCAGGCCCTTGCTCCCACAGGCTCAGCCTTTGGAGGCTACCAGATACTTGACAGGCTTCTGAGGAATGGCTTCTGTGATGCCTTGTTCCTTCCATGCCCAGCAAGAGATCTGATCCACCAGCTCATCAGACAGGGGAACCACCCACTTAAGCTGGAACCAAAACCCTGAAGAAAAACAGATTTCTCTTGAGAAGGGGCTTCGGAAGTCCAACCTCCTTTCTGTCTCAGAAGTTTGAGGATCTCCCCAAATGAGACATCCTCAAGTGGTGATTGGGGGACCCCTCTCCTTCACTGAAATCTCAGGGGGGTATCCTGAATGAGGACTTTCTTGAAGCTCATATAAACCAGCTGTCCTGATTGGACAGAATGACTCTATTAGAATGCAGGGCACCCAGATGAGGAGCAGGTGGAACCAAGAGGGAAAGAGATGTCCAGTCTCTAGTCTTGGAGAGTGCTTCTTCCACTACCTTGAAAGCAGAAGCTGAGGGGGGAACCCAGGGACACCAAGGTAGAAGCTGAAGCTGCCTCACAGGAATAACAAGGGTGCCAACTTGACTCTGCTCCGAGACTGAGGCTGGAGAAGAGCTACTGAATAATGAAGTCACAAAAGGAAGGAACAGGCAAAAGGGAAGGTCCAAAGCTCACAGGTCCAATGCAAGATGGAGCTTGCAGCACTCCCATCTAGACTTAGGTCCTGAGGAATTTCTTCTTCATTCTGTCCACATCAGCTTCTGTGAGACTTCTGGTCGATCTTAAAGAGGAAGAAGTGGATACTTACTTCACAGCCTTAGCATATGAATCACATCTGTCCTAAACAAGCGGCAAATGAGATTTGAGGTAATGATGGGGATAGAAAGGGATTATGGGTAAGGGGAGGAGCCTAATCTATGGTTCCTAGGGTAAACAGCCGAAGTTGGGTCAGAGGTCAGATCCAAGGTTGGACCTGAGACTCATTCATTGAGGAATGAATGGAAAAAGACAACACTGAATCTACCCAGCTGTGTCTAAGTAATATCTGTAATGGGATAGGTGAATAACAATGCCTGCATTGGCTCCCTTAATACTGAATAAACTAAAGGAGGTGCTACTGACATTTACCTCAACAAATGTTGGTCTTGAGACTCCATCAGTGATTCTTGCAAACAAAGAGGATCCCATTCTGAGAAGAAACCATCATCCTGAACTGTTGATTTAGGCTTCTCTGACCTAGATCAGATGTGTAGTTTTGGCCAGTTTCAGTCCAAAGATTGCCAGCCAGTCACTTAATTTTCTAACTTGACAGGTTGCATATGTGATGTATGTTGGGCTTCGTGACTGAATCTCTAATGACCAATATGGAAGGTTTATTCTTTCTTATTTTTGTTAGGATCTAGTCTCCTTATACTGTGTTCCTTGTTTATTAACATCTAACATCCCAGAAACATGTGATGAATGTCTGGTGGTCTTTTTTCAGTTCTGCAGTTTTGTTCTTTAAGAAGGAAGTTAGCATGCTTTTAACCTTTTAACTTTAACAATCTTATTTTACAACAAAGATGGTAAAATAGTTTTTGACAAGTACCCAAGCAAAATCGTAAATCAGTGCCTTTAAGTAATATAATCCACGTCAAGAACTTAACAGACTTTCGTGAAGAAGCCTTTGCATTAAAAGTTTATTTTTAGTAAACTGCCTACAAACATTGCAGATGGAAAAGTTTAATAATGTTTTGAAAAGAAAACATAAATATACTTAAGTAATGAGTAAGCGTTGAAGATTTGAATCAACTAATACTCTAATTGCGATGTTGTAGAGTAACCATAATGGCTATGAGCGGCAAAAAGAACTTTTTCCTGAATGCCTGCCAATGCAGGTTAAACAGACAGTTTATGTAAAACCAAGACAGTGTACACTAGTATAAGGGTCTAATACTAACTAATACTAACTTGTGTACAGGACAAGGTTGCCACTGTTGGAAGAGGCAAAACTGGACAAAAAGACACAACCTTTGTTCTGCTCCCTACCCCATCCATTTTGATGACAATATACACCATTTCTATGTCATAGTTACTTATCATTCTAATGCTAACTTTCTAAAACAGTAGACACAGTGCTTAATGCAGCAAATAAGCAAATACATAAATGTACTACAGAAGTTGAAAGCTATTTTACAGCGTACTGATTGTTGAAAATAATCAGTATATTTGCTGAAACTAGTATCCATGTAAATATGGAAGACTAAAGGAATCCTGAAGGAGTTTGCCTGTCAGTGGGCTTTGAGCTACATGACTGAGAGTGGCTGGCCAAATCCCCTATTGGTAACAAACCATTTTTGATTCATAAGATGATTTTCTACTTGCCAAGCACGTGCAACAATGATCAATCATTGGGTGTCTCATAGCAGAAGATAAAACCTATACTGTGCCTAAAACACAATAAATAGCTCATGTCATAGATGGGAGCCACAGCAAATAAGGGTGCAAAGAGAGAGAAAGTCCATATGTGAGGGGGACAGGTTAGTTGGCAAGGGGACATGGTCATATCTGGCCACAAACTGTGTTGGATATTAGCCATGGTGTGGCAGACAATAAAACATAACTGGTTTAATGAAAAATAGAGAAACAGAGATCCAATGACCCAAACAGGGTTGTGGGAACATTCCTGCTAAGGCTGGGACCATGCTGAATTTCCCTTGTCACAGTAACCCTATACACCGGCATGAGAGGTGTTTCTTGCACATAGACCTGACTTCAGAGTACCTGCGTTGTGTGTATTTAGTGAGTGCTAGCTGCCGAGTTATACAGTGTATCTGATGGTCAGCCTAGACTAGAATATGACTGGTGAAACAGGTTGTCTGTTGCTGTACTGGCCACAGATCAGAAATTCAAGTGTAAAGCAATCACACAGAAGTGATGAGAGCAGGGAGATGAATGCATTTTAAAAACCTTTTCCTGTATTTTTTTCTGAATCAATTTCTAAATAATGACCACATCATTATGATGGAACCAGAAATGAGATAATATACATTTTTACAACAGGAGATAAGAAGCACAACTGGAAGGCAGACAGTACTCAGTTTTTTCAAACTTTGAGTATCTTTACCTAGATACAAATATAAAGAAAATAGAGTTGATTTAGGCCAAATGCCTGCTTATTGTTACATTTCAGACATCAAAGGTTGCTGTTAAATGAGCAAAAGACTATACTGAAGAAATACTTGACTAAAATGTAGACTTTAGATTTCACAGCATGAATAATAATTACGAGAAATGCACTAAAACAAGTACACAGAAATTCACACTATCTGAAAATACTTCACAGTCATCAAAACTGGATTTACTGACAGACACCCTGAATTCTTCACTGTCAGGAAAACACCTGACAGGTAACAATGCTAACAGAGTCAAAACCTATAAAACCAAAGCCATATCAGGTGCTTTGCGTGGTAAATAACTTCCGTGTTATGAAGTACCAGCTACCAAACCTTAATATTAGAGCTATTTTAATGCCAAAATTGACAGCCTCCAAGTCAGTATTTTCCCAGTTGCCATTTTCTGAGCACAGCAATGACATCAAGGCAGTGGCATAGCTAGAGTTAGTGCTGCCTGGGGCTGTCTTTGAGTTTGCTGCCCCTCCCCCCTCACAAAATCATGGTCAAATGCCCCCCTCCCCATACACAGCCCTCCCCCCTGCAGCCATTCCAGTGTCGCATTACTTGGCTATTTCTCCCCATTTACCATAAACACTAATGTGCATACTGCTTTATGTTTTACTTAATGATTATTTGGATTTCATTTAAAACTTTTATTTGATAGCATAAACACTGACAGACATCTGCTACACAAAGCAATACAGTCTCATAATGAAAACAGACTTGACATTAAAACTTCTCTGCCCTTGAAACTCACATTCATTGAAACAGCATTGAAAGCCACATTCAAAGAAAATGCGTCTGGCCAATGGCAGATAAAGTTTGCCTTTGAGGCTGTTTGCAGATCATAGGCCCCTTGCACACATATTTAGGCCCGTGTAAACATACATGTGTTCTTTCATTTACCTTCTTGATTGCATTAAATTATATTCCTTGTATAATACAGCACACTTGTTAGAGTGTGTTTTAAATAGTACAGTTTTGTACCTACCATAAATGTAGATGTTCGAAGATCCACATTGCTGCAGTCCTTACATATGGGTAGTCCGCTGTCCTCGGTCGGCCCGAATACCAAAGTATTAGGCTGACGTCGGTCAAGGCGCTTAAAACTGACATCACAACGTCAGGGTACAAAAGCGCATGACCGACGTCATATCCTCAGTCTTTTCTTGCCCCAGATGTCAGAAGGCCCTAAAAAGAAAGGCCAAAGCCAAAAAACAGCAAAGAACAACAAACCACCCCTGCACTAACCATATTTACAAAATTTACAACCCAAACCACACAACCACCTCTAACTACAGAGGGGAAGGAGGGAGGGTAAATTGGACTGCAGCAATGTGGATCTTCGAACATCTACATTTATGGTAGGTACAAAACTGTACTATGTTCTTCATCTCACATTGCTGCAGTCCTTACATATGGGTAGAATCCCAAAGCAGAGGTAAGGGAGGATGGCAAAACTATAAAGCATTAGGAGCTGCCAAAATGCCCTGTAAAATTGCAGTGGCAAAACCAGCCCTAGATTTAGAGTAAAGTGGAAGGTGGTAATGCTTAGAGAAAGTATGCACTGAACTCCAAGTAGCTGCCTCCAAAATATCTTTAGTAGCCACCCCCCTTAAAAAAGCTGTAGAAGTGGCAGTAGCCCTAGTGGAATGAGGCCTAATCCCAACTGGAATCTCCTTACCATGATGGGAATAACAGAAAGCAATACAAAAACCAATCCACTTAGAAATAGTTTGTTTTGAAACAGGTTTGCCCTGAGAACCCAAAGCAAATGAAACAAACAACTGCTGAGACTGCCTGAACCCTTTAGTTCTGCTCAAATAATATCGCAACTGCCTGTGGATATCCAAAGTATGCAAAATCTTCTCCCCTTTATTTTGGGGGTTTGCATAAAAAGTAGGCAAATGAATAGTCTGGTTTAAAGCCACACTAGAAACCACTTTAGGCATAAAGGAAGGGTTAGTACGCAAAGACACCCTATCCTTGTGGAAAATTAAGAAAGGCTCAACCGCCATAAGGGCCTGTAATTCAGAAACCCTTCTCGCAGAGGTAATGGCCAACAAAAAAGCAGTCTTCCATGATAAATATTTCAACTCGGCAGTAGCTGCAGGCTCAAAAGGTTGTAGAGTGAGTTTCTCCAACACAAAATTGAGATCCCAAGGAGGAGTAGGAGCTCTACGTGGGGGTCTTATATTCTTTGCCCTCTAAGGAATTGCTTAAACAAAGGATGAGAAAATAATGGTGGGTCACAGTCATAGTGAGCAGACATTGCTGCAGCATGAACCTTTATAGAGGAGAAGGACAAACCTTTGTCCAATAACTCAGTAAGGTATTGAAGAGCAACACTTAAATTAGGTTTAGAAACATCAAAGTCCTTTGCTGTACTCCAAATTAAAATCTCCTCCATTTATCTGCGTAAACTTTCCTTGTACTAGGCCTTCTGGCCTCCAAAATAACATTCAAAACTTGTTGTGGAAGCTGAGACCCTCCAGGGTTTAAAACAGAATATGCCAGGCTGTTAGATGCAGAGAGTGAAGTTTGACATTGAGTAAATGACTGTTCTCCTGAGACAGCAGGTGTGGAATCGAAGGCAAAGGCCATGGAGGCTCCCGAACCAGACTTCTCAGTAATGGGTACCAGTGCTGTCGAGGCCAATCTGGAGCTATTAAAATCATGGTTGGCTTGTCCTGTCTGACCTTCAGGAGTACCTTTGGGAGGAGAGGCAGTGGTGGAAAGGCATACACGTGAAGATTGCTCCAATTGAATGAGAGAGCATCTACTTTCCAAGCTGTGGGATGAAACCTTTTGTGCAAAACTTTGGCAACTGGTAATTTAGTGGAGAAGCGAACAGATCTATGTCTGGAGTTCCCCATAACACTGTCAATTCTTGAAATACATGAGGATCCAATTTCCACTCGTGGGGATCCATAATTTGTCTGCTCAACACATCTGCTAAGGAGTTCTGTGTCCCTGGCAGAAACCTTGCCTGAAGATTTAGCTGTAAACTGAGAGCAGTCTCCCACAAAATCATTGCTTGTCTGCATAGAGGGTATGAATGTGTCCCCCCTTGCTTGTTGATGTACCACATGACAGTTGTGTTGTCTGTTTGAATCAACACCTGCCCTGGAAGAAGTAAGTCCTTGAAAGCTATCAATGCAAATTGGACTGCTAACATCTCCTTCAAATTGATATGTAAATGTTGAAGTCTGGCAGGCCACGTGTCTTGTACCCATTTTCCATTTAGATGAGCTCCCCAAGCTTTGTCTGAGGCATCTGTCGTTAGAATCTGACTCGCCTCTGGTCGGGTCACAGAGAGTCCCTTGTTTAGGTGACATTCCTGAGCCCACCACAAAAATTCATTTTGAATGCAAGGTATTATCTGAATGACAGTGTCCATATCTTGGCAGTGTTGCGTCCATACATTTTTGAGATACCATTGTAGCTTCCTCATATGCAGTTTGGCATTGGGAAGTACCAGAATACAAGATGCCATGAACCCCAAGGCTTGAAGGACTGTCCTTGCAGTCAGCCTGGACTGAAGAGACAATTGATGGAAATAAAGAGATAGATTCTTTTGTTTGTCCGGGGTCAAAAAGGCCATCTGGGATGCTGTATTCAGTCTCACACCCAGAAAGCACATATCCTGAGAGGGTACTAGACTGGACTTTATTTCGTTCACAGAATACCCTAGGCATCTTAACACTGCCATCACATACTGTAAATGATGAAGAAGTTTGTCCTTTCCTTGAGCCAGAATCAGGCAATCGTCCAAATAAGGATAGATTTGTATTCCTCTTTGCCGGAAGAAAGCTACCACTGGAGCCAGAACCTTCGTGAACACTCTGGGCGCAGTAGATAAGCCAAAGGGCAATGCAGAGAACTGATAATGAAAAGTCCCAGCCCGAAAACGCAGATACTTCCTGCAACTGGGCCTGATAGGAACATGAAGGAAAGCTTCCTTGAGATCCAGAGTCACCATCCAATGATCTTTGCCCAGCAGAGGTAAAAGCTGTTGTAACGTCAACATTTTGAACTTGGGAATGTCCAGATATGTGTTGAGGATAGATAAATCCAAAATTGGTCTCCACGTGTTCCCTTTCTTTGGTACTAGAAACAGGCGAGAATAAAATCCTAGGCCCACTTCTGGCAGAGGGACCGGTTGTAGAGCTCCTATTTGAAGTAGTAGAGAAATCTGTTTGTGAGCCTCTAGTCTTTGCTGAGGAGGAACGTCTGGCATGCCTTTGAAAGGGGGCAAGGTATGGAAATAAAACTTGTAACCTTGGTGTATGATATCCAATACCCATTTGTCCTGGGTAATTAAAATCCAATTTTCCTTGAAGAGTGCCAACCGTCCTCCCAAAGGTGCTGCCAGGCAAGAAGGATCTGGCAGCTGAAAGAGTAGGTCATTGGGCCTGTTTACGAAAGGACTGGCCCCTGCCCTCACTCGAAGATTGTGCAGGTGAACTCCATGTTCTAGGTCTGAAGGAACTCTGAGCTCTGCCCCTACCACGTCTAGACCTACCCCTAGACTGAGAATCAGAAGAAGGATACGTCCACCCCTTAGCAGGCCAATTTCTACTAAACTTCGGAGGCTGAACTTGCAAAAAATCTTTAACAGTCTGCATAGACTTAGCCTTCTCCTCCATTTTCTTCAAGACTGACTCCACAGGTGGACCAAACAACACTTCAGACTGCAAAGCAGCATCCAAAATCCTTGTCTTAACATGGTCAGATAAATTCTGATCCTTAAGCCAGGCGTGCCTGCGAAGAACTGAACCAGTGGCAGCCACCCTAGAAGAGGCCTGCACAGCATCAAAACCACACTGTAAAGAATGCTTACCCACCTGTTCAGAGACATGCACCAAATCTTGTAATTCTTTACACTCAATGCCTTCTGCCAGAGCATCCACCTTAGATTTCAATTGAGAAAGAAGAAAATTTTGATATTTCAACATATGAAACTGGCAATTTAAAGCCCTCATTGCTAAGGTAGAAGATGTATAGACCTTCTTTCCCCATCTATCCAAAGCCCTGGCCTCTTTATCTAGAGGAACCGGGTTCTTTACAACAGAGGCCCTGACACCCTTAGGTCCCTGACTAATAGTTTCTGGGTCCGCCCTAGGACTCTTATAGAGATATTTATGAGCCTCAGGCACCCTGTAATACCTATCTGGTTTAACAGGCGCAGGGGGCAGAGAATCAGGATTAAGTGAAGCCTCTGAAAACACATCTTGCACAACATCCAGAACAGGGGGTATAGCTAAGGGCCTATGTTGAGGTAAAACAAAAATTCCCTAAGCCTTTTCCGTGAATCAGAGAAGTCCTGACCTTCCCACTTAAAATGTTCCCTCATAGAATGAAGTCTCTCTGAAAAAGAAAAATCCTCTGGAGGAGAAGCAGAAGGAGTGGAATCTTCTGCATCAGAATCAGAATAAGGAGAGTACTCCTGCAAGTCTTCAGCAAGACTCTGAAACATCGAAGCCTGTACAAAACTTTCCAACTCTGGCTCCACCCTAGGCCTCTTATCAGGAGGGGGCAAAGAACCTCTAATCAGAGTAATCAAATCTTCTGCCATTTTAAGCATGTGCTTCTTAGGCACAGACCCTGCAGAACTAGGACTGACACCAACAGAAGCTAAACCTGGCCTGCCTCTGGAAGAAGTCTTGGAAACAGAAGGAGAGGGTCTAACCACCCTGGGAAGGGAGGGAGTACAGAAACCTGAGAAGCCCCTTCAGCCTGACCTGCCTCTTGAGAGGCCACATCCTGCAAAATCAAAGTCTCCCCCTGAGACTCCAGAGAAGCCTCCATCGGAACCACCGGTTCCACTGAAGCCTCTAAAGAACCGGCGTCCGGAACGGACGACTCATCTTGCCTAGGTTTAACCGCTTTGTCTTTGCGCTTCTTCGTGGAAGCGGGCGTCGGAGTATCCGACGGCATATTATAATTGCACCGCTTACCGAAGACCAGCCTAGCACAATCCAACCTTCGCTTAATAGTGCGCTTATTAAACCTAGCACAAAAGCGACACCCGAACGTCGTGCTCAGGCCCCAAACAAGGAATGCACAAAGAATGATAATCCCTATGCGGTATCTGTTTCCCACAAGAAATACAATTATTCACTTTTTCTGACATCCGGTAATACACTGAGGCAAGAAAAAACCAAAATATTCCCCAACGGGGTACTTAGCCAACTTGGATTCGGTCTGAAACTCTGAACTCGAAAAATTTCAGAACGCCGAACGGCACTTGCAACGCTGCTTCTGCATCGGACCATGCGGCAAAAAAGACTGAGGATATGACGTCGGTCATGCGCTTTTGTACCCTGACGTTCTGATGTCAGTTTTAAGCGCCTTGACCGACGTCAGCCTAATACTTTGGTATTCGGGCCGACCGAGGACAGCGGACTACCCATATGTAAGGACTGCAGCAATGTGAGATGAAGAACATGTATTGTTTTGAACATTTTTCCAATAAGCTATGAAATAAAATGTGTGAACCAATCATGACAAAAATTACAATCCACCAATATTTGTGGAAGTAAAAGTCATCTAAATAATTCCACATTAAAGTGATCTGTAACTAATGAAGAGGTTGCTGTTAACAAACAACTTTATGTTTCATCTACAAATAAAGTGCCTGCTGCCCTTGAAGAATAAATTGCCTATGTTACATAAAAAAAAATGATAAGCTAGTAATAATGCAATAGGGAATGGATGGCAAACTGATAACAGGTACATAGTTACTAGGTATCTCCTCCAGAGGAGGACATTCTCAGAACTGCAGTATCCACCTCTTTAAAGTACAACACATTAGAGTATCAGCAATCCATAAATATACTGTGGGAGTAGGGGTCTATATTATAAGAACAAATGTTTAGGTGATCGAACACCTAAACATTGAACTTGTAATATTGAAAGCAAAAAACGGCGAACGGCCGATTTAACAGCGGGAAAGATTTCCCTTGGCCGTTCGCCAGATTTTGCTGTTTTGTCTACTGTACAGCGATGTTGAGTTGGTATATTTAGTTGGGGGTTGTGGGGAGCACAACCCCCCACTTAGTTTGGGTGTAAAGTTATTTTTTATTTTTGTGGCCAACGGACATCTTTCCCTGCACTGTTCAATGCTTTTAGGTTCGATATTACAAGTTCAATGTTTAGGTGTTCGATCAGCTAAACATTCAATCTTGTAATATAGACCCTGGGAGTACAACCCACAGCCTTCTGCATTAAAAGCATATACTACCTGTTGTGCTACTAACAATGCAAACAGACTTGGTATAAGCAGTACTAAACTTCTCTTCCCCTGAAGTGCTCAGCTCCTTGTAAAATCATAAAGAATAAAAAACCAAAGGAACAGAGAGCAGATCCAATAATCCAACAACAGCAAAACCCTGTGGCAGAAGAGAACAGTGATACTCCAAACAGCTTCAGTAAAATCCAAAATTGTTTGGGGGGAGGGGATAAAGGCCTAAAACCAGGGACACATTTTAAACCTTGCTTGCATAGTCTTAGAAAGTTGCTAGAATAAAATGCTTTGTGTTACCATGCATTTCCTGAAAGACAGGAAGACTGAAACTTAAATGACTATCGAGTGGTGTGCCTCAGGGCTCTGTCCTGGGGCCCCTCCTGTTTGGCATATACTTCTCAGAAGTACAGGCAAGCATGGAAGGGCTGTGGCTGACTAAGTTTGCGGACTGCAAACTGGGTGCTATAATAGAGTCTCCGGCCGACATGGAGATCCTCCAGAAGGGCCTAAATGAGACTGGTGCATGGTGTCAAAGCCATGGTCTCAAGCTAAATGCAAAAAAATGCGTGGTAATCCCCTTTGGAAAAAACAGAGTACCCGCAAACTACAACATAGGAGGTAATCCCCTGAAATCTGAAGAAGAAATAAGGGATCTAGGGACCCAAGTAAATAGTCAGCTTTCCTTTGATAACCATGTTACCAAAGTGGTTAGAAAATCCTTCTATGTGACCCATCTGATCACGAAAGGTTTTGCATCAAGATCTAAAGATGTAATGGTGCCCCTCTACTCTTCCCTCATCAGACCCATTATTGAGTACAATGCACCAATTGGAATGTACCTGGCTAAACATCTCCAGCAGCTGGAGAGACCACAGAGGTACCTAACCAAGAGGATTACTGGCCTCAAACAGTTGCCCTATGCAGCATGATTGAAAAAGCTAAGACTGTTTTCTGTTGCATACCGCTTTTTCAGAGGCGATCTCTGTCTAATGTACAGAGCCATGTCCAACCCAGAATTGTTGAACATGCTCCATCTTAGCAAAACCAAATCTACTCGAGCTACACGCTCTAGGGATATAAACCTCAACACAACAATGAATAGAACATGCTGGAGGGATAGATTCCCTTCGCACAGACTTCCCTTACTATGGAACAGGGTCCCAATCTACATAAGACAGAGCCCCTCTCTATCACTCTTCAAGAGGAACCTTGATGAGTGGATGGGTAACAGAAAGCTCACACCGGGGATCACACCAACAGCACTACTAGATAGGGGCCAAGGGTACTAGCTGCTAGTACAAGGGTCTGGGGAACTACTAAAGGGGTGGTGAATACCGCACAACATGGCTGGGCTAATATATGCCTTCGGGCAGATAGCCCAGTACCAACCTATGAACCTATTATTTAGTGAATCCAGTTCTCACTGATTTGCCAGAAAACCACAAATTCTAAGAGGAACAGACCAAAAGTATGAGTTAAACATTCCAGACATTCAGTGAAAACCTGGACAATTGAGAGCTGTGGACTCAACTCCTTGCATCACAAGTGGTAGTATGGGTAGAGAATTCAGGCTCTTGTTTCTTGTACCTAAGGGTACAGGGTTTGAGCCTGAGTAACACTAACCACCAGGTATAGTTAACTGGGGCATTTTACACACACCCACACCCACCTTACTTGAAAAGTCTGTCTCGGCAGCAATGAGCAGAAAATCTTGACACACACCACCTTACTTGAAAATGAAGAAAATTCTGTCTCGGCAGCACCTTACAAAACAGTGTACCGTTTTAAAATTGCGTTGGCGGAACAGGACATCTGTGCAACAATGCACACACAGATATGATGCGACCGGTCCGGAAGAACAGGACATGATGCTATGGGACCATTCGAAACATTGAGTAAATGTGTGGGACTTTTCCAAACAGTAAATGTAACAGTCCCAAAACTGCCACCTGGGGCAGGCCGCCCTTTTCACCCCCCTGCTATGCCACTGCATCAGGGCTGTAAGATACAGTCCTATGCTGAAAATTTCAACATTTAAGACACTCTCCACTGAAGGCAGTGCAAATCACTGCTAAAAGGTAGTCTGGAGAAGGACAATACCACCATTTCTATCAAGTACAGTACAGAACACTCACATTCATCTTTGATTGTAATATCATACTTACTTCAGGGGACAATACACTGCCATGCCTCAGTTTATCATCCAAGTGGTCTCGCCTCTGAAGGAGGTGCTCTCGCTCTTTCTGCAGAGCATGTGCTTCATCAGCAATCTTTCTCTTTTCATCTTCAGTGCCTTCCTGCATCTGGGCAGATTTATTTGTCAGCTCCTCATCTAGAACACTCAGCTGGTGGGATAGCTTTAAGATATCTCTGCTTAAAGCCTAAAAATAAACATATCGAATGTAGTTAAAGTAATTCCATGACACTAAAGCAAAAATAATATGGGTTACAGTTTAGCTATAATTTAGTAGATGTGAATGCAACTTAAATTGGTTATGAGAGTATTAGTAGTACATTTTCATATACTTTAATAACAGTGGTGGTAGCTGTTCTCTTTTATGTTCACTACAACATAGTACAATATGCAACAACATGCTTAAAAGAACTGCAGAGCAGGACTACAAAGATAAGTTCAAAGACAACAGTAGCATGTAATTCTGCCAGGTCTCACTTTGCTCCTGAAAAACCTGTAAAATAACCCTCTCTCTCCTTATATATCACAGAGATGCCACATAAAGATGTTTGGACATTACAGAAATAAGCTCAGGAAACCCAGTGCCTTCTTAGGGGTTAGTCCCATCATCCTCCTCCGCCTCCTCATCATCATCAAAACTACTGGATTCAATATCAGATTACAAATTAATGCTTTTTTTTAACTGCTGCAAAATGCACTGCTATGAGTTAAAAAAATCCTAAGGATTTAGGCACTCAGAATAATTCAGACTTCCTTTCCAATAATAGTTCTGCACACTTTATGCAGTCAAATTCAGGAGGGAAAAAATCCTTTCTTAGAAATCTCCACCCAATGTTTTTACTCAGAAATTGTTCTGAACTGGAATCCTAAAGAAAAAAAGAGTTGGTATAACTCGCTTAACATTTAAATATTGTGCCTGCAATGCAAAGGAAGATGAAAGAAATTTAATTGTGAAGTTTTTTTTTTTTTTTTTTACAAAGCTCATTTTGCTCAAGTTTAATGTGATGTGCCATGGACCCCCCCACCCACAACTAATCATAAAATATTCTACAATTAAAATGGTTTTCAGGTTCCAAAATGTTTAAAAAGCGAAGCACATAAAAATGTCAAAGTTTAGGAAATGCGGTAGTCTGACTGAAATGGATTTCACAATGTCAGAGACTAATAATCATATTCAAAAAAGCCTATCATACAAAGATAAAAGAAGTTCTGTACCTACCATAATGTTCCATGTCAGCTGTCTTCGTCTCGCCTTCTTTCTTGCTGGTTGGGATTGGAGCCGATCCTCGGCTCCAACTCGGCCATCTTCAACAGCTCGAGAGCTGTTTACTGTTTATCCCATGATGCCTACCGATAGCTACCTAGCTCTCGTTTGAAATAGCTAACTCCAGACATAGCAAGAGAAAAACCAGTCCAAAACAAATAGGTTGACTATACGTGCCATATTCTCTAAGTCAGTAGAGGAAACAAACCAGAGAACACCCAGCCAGTGAAATAAGAACTCCTCTCAGTCCAATAGGACAGGGGGATGGAGGGTGGGACGCAAGAAAAAAGTTGAGATGAAGACAACTAACATGGAACGTTACAGTAGGTACACAACTTCTTTATATTAAGTTGTCTATCTCGCCTTGGTTCTTGCTGGTTGGGACAGCTTCCCTAGCACCTAATATCCTGGGTGGCTCATTGGAACAGACTCTTCAGAACAGTGGAACCAAAGTCAGCTCTGCTCCTGGAGACCATATCCAGCTTGTAATGAGAAATAAAGGTATGAGGATTTGCCCACGTAGCAGCTGCACAGATAGAATCCATGGGCAACCTAGACTGGAAGGCTACAGAGGTGGCCAAGGCCCTAGTAGAATGACCTTTCAGTTTGATAGGTAACTCTTTGTTCCTTAATTGATAAATGAAAGTAATAGTGTGAGACAACCACCTGGATAAGGTCACCTTGGAAACTGGGAGACCTTGTTTGCCTAAGGCATAAGAAAGGAATAGCTGGTCCGACTTCCTTATTTCCTTAGTTCTGTGCAGGTAAAAACGCAATTGTCTATGAACATCCAGTTGGTGTAATTTGTACTCTGCCTTGTTGGTGTGATTAGGGAAAAACACAGGAAGGTCTACAGATTGGTTTAAATTATTTTCTGAGCAGACTTTAAGAAGAAAAGGAGGATTAGTCCTTAGAGCAACCCTGCCCTTATGAAAAACCAAGTAAGGAGGACGAACACATAGCGCCTGAAGTTCGGAGATGCGTCTGGCTGAAGTAATAGCTACCAGAAAGAGTGTCTTCCAAGATAAAAACTTAATGGAGCAGGATGCTGCTGGTTCAAAAGGGGGCAGAATTAAGGAAGTTAGGACCAAATTAAGGTCCCAAGGAGGAGGGGGATCTCTCACTGGAGGCCTAAGGAGAGTTGTCCCTCTCAAAAAAGCTTTACAGAGCTTATGAGACATAATGTTAGAATTTGACAACCCAACATGAAAGTTAGAAATGGCCGCTAATTGAACCCTGATCATAGCAGAAGCGGACCCGGAATGAAAACGTTGTGCTAGGAATTCCAGAATCTCGTGGACTGGGGCTGAAAAGGGATCTACGCGCCTAGCCTCTGCCCAACAAGAAAAACGTTTCCATTTACTAGCATAAGTTTTCCTGGTTGTGGACTTCTGAGAGGAGACAATAATTTCACGTACAGCTGGGGAAATGCTGGGAAGCCTGGCTAAGGTTGGAAGTGGAGCAACCAAGCTGTGAGCTGGAGAGTTTGGAGGGATTGATGCAACCTGCCTGACTGATGAATCAGTAGATTTGGAATCGGGTCCAGAGTCCAGGGCTGATTGGGAAGGTAATGGTGCAGGAATGGGAACCATATCTGTTGAGGCCAGTAGGGGGCAATGAGGATCATTTTGCAACCCAACGATATTGCTTTCTGTATGAGTTTCGGTATCAGGAGAAACGGAGGAAAGGCATAAAGAAGTCCCTGAGGCCAATCGTGGACTAGAGCGTCTCTGGGTGTGTGACCTGGAAGCGGAAGAAGGGAGAAGTAGTTGCTGCATTTGCTGTTGAAGAGGGTGGCAAAAAAATTGCAGCAAGGCTGTCCCCATTTGCGTAAGATAAGATCTGCAACTTCCTGATTCAGAGACTACTCGTGAGGCATGAGGATAGCACTGCTGAGCCTGTCCACTATGACGCTGGACCTCCCAGGGATGTGTATTACAATCAGAAAATGTTGGGAGGAAATCGTCCACTGCCACAGTCTGAGTGCTTCTCGACACAGGGGGTAGGATCTGGTTCCGCCCTGATTGTTGATGTATCACACCACTGACATATTGTCTGTTTGAATTGCAATGGTCCCGGAAGGAAGAGAGTCCTGAAGGGCTTGCAATGCTAGGAGCACAGCTCTCATTTCTAGGACGTTTATGTGCAGATGGTACTAGTGAGGTTGCCAAGTGCCTTAGACAGTCCTGCCCAGATAATGCCCCCCCCACCCTATCAGGGAGGTGTCTGTGGTCACTGTGGCTACCGGAGGGGGCTGAATGAAGGGTCTGCCCTGAGTCACTAGTGGGGAGACCATCCACCATGAAAGGTTCCTTTTGCATGCTTCTGTAATTAGGATCATGTGAGACATGGGCAGCTCTTGGAAAGACCACTGTGTTACAGAAGCCACTGAAGGATCCCCATATGAAAGCGGGCCAGTGGGATTAGAAGAATGGCTGCTGCCAAGGAACCCAGAGTTTGAAGGATGAACCTGACTTGGATCCTTTTGCTCTGCATTAAAATCTGTACTTGCTGACGAATTGTAGACACCCTTTCTAGCAGTAGCCTTGCAAACATATTCCTTGTGTCGAAGTCTGCTCCTATGTAAATGATAGACTGACAGGGCAACAAGGCAGATTTTTCAAAGTTTATTGTAATGCCTAGCTGGGAGCAGATTGTAATTGTGTAGTCCCTGGCTTGTAGGAGTTGATGCCTGGTAGTAGCAGTGAGGAGCCAGTCGTCTAGATATGGAAACACCTGGAACCCTTGACGTCTCAGGTGAGCCATGACCACTGCCATACATTTGGTGAACACCCTGGGGGCAGTGGTGAGACCAAAGGGCAGAGCTCTGAACTGATAATGACTGGCTCCCAGCCGGAAGCGAAGAAATCTCCTGGAGCGCCTGTCCATCTTGATATGGTAGTACGCGTCCTGAAGATCTATCGAGCACATCCAATTGTCCTGACCCAGAAAGGGTAGAATGGACTGTAGCATGACCATCAGAAACTTTGTTTTTTGTACAGACCTGTTTAGTCTGCTGAGATCCAGAATTGGTCTCCAGTCCCCTGGTTTTTTTGGTACCAAAAAGAACCTTGAGTAATTTCCGGATCCGTGCTGGTCTGCCAGGACTTCCTGGATGACTCTTTTTTCTAGCAGTTTTGAAACTTCTATTACTGCTTGGTCCTTCAGATTGGGTGGAACATCTGGAAGGGATTTCTTTGATGGTAAGGGGGGTTGATGGAAGGGAATTTTGTAACCTCCAGATATAATGGACCGTACCCATCTGTCTTGCGTTAAATTTTGTTAGGCTTTTGGGTACAGTGAAAGTCTTCCCCCAACTGCCTCCAGAAGTGAGCAGCCGGGCAACCCTTCAGGAATGCTGAAAGGGCTTATCAGAGAAAGATTCTCTGTTGCCCTGGCTCTGCGGACCCCCCTCTGCCACGAGGGCGGCGTCTGTTTTTATTGTTTCCCCCTCTGCCTCTGGAGGAAAAATCACTACGTGTGTCAGGCAAAGCTCCCTGGGATTTTCAGAACCACATCTTGCCACTCTTCTGACCTTTGGAGTAAGGTCTAGAGGGAGTGGAAAAACAGACTCTCATGGCAGAGAGAGTCTTGCCTTCTTGCTCACACCTAGTCAAAGTGTCTTTCACCTGTGGTCCAAAAAGAAAAGAACTATCAAAGGGGGTTTTGGTGAAGGAAGCTCAAAAGGGTTCCGCAAAGTTACATAGCCGCATCCATGCATGCCTCCTAAGGGCCACACCCGTACCTGCAGCTCTACTCGCACCATCGACTGCATAGGAAATGAGCCTCATGGAGGAGTTAACTACAGAATTAAGCATCACCAGCTGGGAAGCTACTTTAGCTTGAGCTCCCTCAGCTGATGGATCTTGAACGGTATCTCCGAGCTCTTTAAGGAGATCCCTCTGAAGCTGGGTAAAATGACATAAATAGTTCAGTGACCTCATAGAGAAGGTCGTTGAAGCGAACATTCACTTCCTGTAGCTGTCCATCATCCTGGACTCCTTGTTAGGAGGATGGACAGACAAAGAGGTCTCCTCTAACTCTTTTTTGGTGGCTGCTGCTACCACCATGGCATCAACAGGAACACCTTTAGTAAGGAATTGCTTATCCTGGGGTGCTGTGATGAATTTACCAGGTCTCCTCGGAGTTGGTTCCAATGTATCTGGAGCTGACCAAGCCTTTCGAGCCACCACTGCCATAAGTGGATCAAAAGACAGAGAAACCCAGGAGGTGGAAGGTTGGGAACCAAAAGCATCCAGAAATACAGACTCATCCTCGGTAGGGGCTAGGGGATTCCATTTCCCCCTCTGCTTAAGCATTTCTAGGATGTCCAAAAAGGAAACATCTTCAGAGGGGGATCTCGGGCACCATTCCGAATCATCTAAGTCTGTATCAGAAGTGACAGACTCGGGGGAGTCAATGTGCTTCCTCTTGCACTTCTTCCTACGAGGGGGCTCCTCTGAATGATCAGGGGAGGCCTTGGAAGAAGAGGAAACACCCAATGGGGTGTCCTGGAGCATTGGTTCCCTATGCTTGGGGCCTGGAGGAGGAGCAGAGGTTGGCACAGGCACTACAGGGGTCGGAGCCGGTGGGGCTGATAGTGGAGCTGTCTCAGTGGCCAGCACACTCCTCATGACATCGAAGGCATCCCTGACATGATGCAGAGAAAGGTCTGGTTCCAAGGAAATAGGAATCTTTCTCCGCACCGAGGGAGATGGCTCTGAGGCCGATGCAGGAGCCGAGCTCACCTGCGCCGAAGCTCCGAGAGGGAGAATGAGGTCGGACAAGGGTACGATGCCCCTCGCCCACTCAGAGCCAATGAGGGAGCCCCGGCGCCCAGATCCCTCGACAGATGGCACCACCGAGGGGATTGGAGCCGACGTCGGAACCGAAGAAGATAAGAGTTATCGGAGCTGACGGTTCCACTACTTGAACCCCAATGAACTCCGGCTCCGAACTCATTGGAGTCAGAGGAGGAACATCGAGAGAAGTGGACAGAGCCGACACCTGTTGAAGAAGGCTGGACAACATCATGGCAAGTGCCTGCAACTTTAGCAACATACTGACCACTCTCTCCACATCGTGATCTGACAGCCTAGAGGATCGAGAGGAGTGAGAGGATCGGTGACTACGCTCGCTCTGAAGTAAAGGAGACCGCGGAACCGAATGCACCGATTCTAGTGAAAGGGACCTAAGCCTCTTGTGGCTCCACGATGGCTCCGAAGTCTCTGATGGAGCCGACGGGGAGATTGTCTTGTCTGTGCCAACCAGAACCGAAGTGGAAGGTAAAATCTGAACAGAAGACGGCTCCGAACTTGGAGCTGACGGCTTGGTGGGTTTAGGGGATTTCACATGCTGAGAGCGCTTGGTTGGTGAATCCTGGGGTTTTAAAAGACCCCTAAGAATAAGCTTATTCTTACGTTCCTGCAGGACTCTTGGACTAAAGGCATGGCAGATAGAACAAGAGTCCTGCAGGTGCACAGCGCCTAAACAATAGACGCAAGAAGTGTGCCCATCTGTCAGAGACATTTTCTGACAGCATGAGTCACACTTCTTGAACCCAGAAACCTTGGATTCCTTTGACATCCTTAAAAAAGGAAAACAACAATTATAACAACAACTACCAGAAGCAATATACAGTCTACACAAACAAACACACTCTACTACAAGACTATAGCTAAAGTTTTTTTTTTTTTTTTTTTAAGTAAATAGGAAAGCTTCTAACTTAAATGGCTACCCTATGAGAGAAAGGTAGAAGGAAAGCCTCTAATTTAAATGGCTAACCTGATAAGAAGAGGTAGGGGGGAGGGGAGAGGAGAACTCTCTAAGTTAAACGAGTTCTACAAGAAAAAGAAGGGATACTACAACTAAACACTAACTATCACAAAACAAGACTAACGTTAATAATAATACATTAAAAGTGTTGAATTCTAGAGTAAGAAAGTTATACAAAAATCTTTATATGAGCCTGAGCCAGAAAAATGACACCTCGCAGCTGAAGTGGCAAACAAGATCTGGGTAGCTATCGCTGGCATCATGGGATAAGGGGTAGCCTCGAGCCAGTAAAGAGCTCTCGAGCTATTGAAGATGGCCGAGTCGGAGCCGAGGATTGGCTCCGATCCCAACCAGCAAGAACGAAGGCGAGATAGACAACTTAACATCATATGTTCACAGCCTGACAACTGGCGTGTTGCCCTACAAGAGCTACTGGTAAATTAGGCATGGACATGCAACTATTCCCCAAAACAATTAACCAAACTATCAAGATTTGTGACTATAACTTATACTACAGCACTCAGCAATGGCCAAACTGGACAGTCAAAGCAATAAAACAAGTCAAGAGTCATCTCTTCTTCTTCTGAGATTTTAACTTCACAGCTTTCTGAGATATAACCTCACTGTCTTAAGAACACTCCACAAAACAAACTTGTCACACACAGCTTTTGAGATAAAATACAACTGATTTGTCAGCTTCAACAGACTAAATTATGCAAAATATTTAACTTGTTTAAATATCCTAACTAATTTCTTATTGGATCAATTTCAATATGTCACACATTTTAAACTAATAAAACATTAATGAAGAGGAGGAAGCCTAAACACGACCTTAGATTCTGCTGGGCATACCACTGTAGTAGTACTGCTCAAGGAAAAACTAGGTAGCCTAGCCTGAATGCTATCTGAGAGTGCTATGCAACCATCTAGTACTGTGAATCCAAGGCATACCTCCCAACCATCCCGAATTACTCGGTTTTTACTGAATTTTGGGGTCTAAATAATGTGCTACAACGATTCCCAAGTGGCACCCCTTAATTTCCGCTTTTTTCCAGGCTTTTTTCATTTAATTTTTTATTTTTTGTCTTTTTGTGAATGACATCATCGCGCAGAGACGTGCGCGGTGACATCAACTACATGAGTAGCCTGCCAGCCTGTTGGATTTTAGCTGAGGAGGACTGAAGAGTGAGGAGGCTGGGCCGCTACCACTAGTGCTGCGTGCTGCTACTGCAACTGCTGTCATCATGAATCATGATCATAATCTACTTACTGTGTCAAACAAACTCACTCAGTCATCACAGTCACACACACAGACAGTGAGTGCACACCCAACAAATGAATCACACACTAACAAACACACAAGTCAAGTCAGCACCAATCATCATCAACATTCAGTCAAATAATTACATTATCGTACAAACATAACATCACATCAATCATACAAACATGTACACACCCGCCCAGCCCTATCCCCATCCTCTGGCTGGACTAAATAGATTATTATTAATGATATTGTGTGGACTGGAAACGGACGGAGAAGTACTTGTAACTGTCTGGTGGTGTAGTGTACTGTAGTATAGGCTGTCTAGCTTAGATTTAGAAGACAAAGAAGTTAACTCCACCAGTCCGCTGTGAGCTCGTGAAAGCAAGCAAGTGCAACTTAAACATTAGGATTTAATTTTAATCTCATCCCCATCCCCCTCCCCCATCCCCTGCAGGCAACGTAAACCAAAAAAGAAAATGCTTTTTTTTTGCATATTATTTTATATATTTATATTAGTGTGACGAGAGACTGTCTGTCTTACATACTCACACTTTTACACACTCTGGACTGTCACTCTCTGTCTCTCTCAAATTTCACACTCACTCAGTGCTCACAAGTTCACTTCACAACACTCATACATACTGAGTTACTGACTGACTCACACACTTGAGAGACCCGCACCTGTCTCGTGATGAACCCAAGGCATTAGCCAGGAATCAGGATTTAATTTAGAGGACTCGAGACTTGAGTCAACTTTTAAAAGGCAAGGAAGGCAGTGGCAGTGAACTAATGTACTGGGCTTAGTCAGGCTGGCAGGCAGGAGGAGCTGTCAGTGCTTGTCACGATGTGGAAAGTGGATAGATACACAAACACATGACATGACTGAAGTGAGCAGCTGTAGCACATACTATAAAGGGCTCTCCAGACTTCGGTTGAGTTGTCAGTGCCGTGGCTACGAGCATTAGGTTGGGGAGGATGGATGGGATGGCATGGCATGGGGACGACAAGAATTAGGAACTAAGAAAAAGAACTACTAGTACAATCATGCACAAGTTAACAACAAAACAAGTCTGACTGCCATGCCATGTGTGCTGTGACTGTCCGGTCCATGAGTCGCTCGTGACTGCCTGCCAGATGCCTTGTGGTGCCTGTGGGTCTGGTTTACACATTTACAAATGTTGTTGTACTTGTTGTTACTAATAATATCTCACTCTTCTCTTCAGTTCTTAACTTAAAAGTTTTACAGCAGGTTGCAGACTTGAGGCGCACAGTGCGTGCGAGATGTGTGTTAAATTATTCTTGAATCTTGAGTGATGAGATGAGCTGCACGTGCATTGCTGCTGATGCTAAAATGTAAATAAACAAGTCAAAGTAATTTACTACTTACAGAGAAGCCTGGGCTGCCTTAGAGCATTTGATTGATTGAGCAAGCACCAGTGAGAGTCCAGCAGCACCAGCAGCATTGAGATTTGAAGCAGGCATGCAGACCAGTGTGTAGAGCAGACCGTGCAGCTGACATAACAGTACAGCAGAGTAGACAAGAGGGAAATGCGGAATCAGAGAAGAAGAGACAGTGTTTTTATTTTTTATTTAATAAAAGACTAAGTTGGCTAAGGCTTGCATTTACAACAGCATACTACTTGGCAGAGTTGGGCTTGGCACTTTTGGCTTTTGCTACTGTACTGAGGGAGTGTGAGTCTGTCTGACTCTGACTTGGTTCCTCCTGGTGTGAGAAACATCATTCATAATTCATCTTTCTTTCTTCATCTCATCATGAAAAAAATTATTTTTTCTGCTGCCGCTGCTTTCCCCGGCTCCTCCTGCACCTCCAGCACCAGCAGGTAAATAAAAAAAAAAGATAAGAAAGGAAATGTTGTTGTTGTATGTATGTTTTTTTTTTTCTTAAGTAGTTTTCAGTCATAATAACTAAACTGAAGTTAGTAGTCTGTCTGCTGATATATTTTAAACCTCTCAGTCAGGATTCAGGAACTGAGATTGAAGGTTGAATCATGTATGTATCTTCTGAGAACTAACTGCTGTGTTGGATGGAGAGAGTAAAGTAAGTAAAATAGTGGTGTGTTGGTGATGATGATGACACAGATGGAGTGGGACGACTTGAAGTAGGGGGATATAGCTGCAGAGAGCAGCACTGATGGGTACCTTTTTATACGTTGAAGTCAAGTCAACCTTTCAGTGCAAGAAATATGGACAAAGACAGAAAAAATGGGAGGACAGAATTTAAATGTTGCTACTATAAACTTAGAAAGTTAGTAGAATAACATGATTTGCATTATGGTATGTATTTCCTGAAGAATATAAAGTCTGAAACTACAATGTCTGTCATTGTTTAGTAAGTATTATTTAATGACTTTCAATTTTCAGTGATTCTGCCAGAAAACCCAAATGTTATGAGTCACTCAGACCAAAATATGAGTCAAAAATCTGGATATTCTGTGAAAATCTGTATAGCTGAGATGTATGAAGGGAAGGGAGTCAGGACTGGAGAAGTGAGAACAGAATTTGTAGTCCCCCCATTATTGGCTTTGTCCAGGTTTTTTGTGCTAAGAGGTTGAGAGCTATGGTGAGAAGTGAGAACTGAATTCACTAAATGATAGCCATTAACTTAAATAGCCAGGTAATGGGACAATGGAATGGCTGCAGGGGGACTGGTGCCATATTTTGGTTGTCTGTTCTTCAGTTTGTGTTTGAAAGTTGGTATCCCACAATTCCATTGGAGTGGGTGGGGTTACGTATTATGTATGCAAATTAGATGTTAACCAGCATAGAGATTTGTACCTATTTTTCATGGGCGTTGTCCAGATTTTTGAAGTTTCCAGGTTGAGAGGTACGATCCAAGGATAATGACATATGTTCTGCTACACAGATATAATGTCTAAAATTCTGACAGGATAAGGGAGAGATGCACATATCATGAAGGATGTTTAGGACCCCTCATTTTTTTCTTGGAGAAGAGCATCTCATGGGAAGTAAAGGTGCTCTTCATATAGCTCCTTTACTTTTCAAACAAAAAAAACATTTTTTTTTTTGGAACATGCATGTTAAGTTCAGGTTTTGTTTTCTTTCTTTTCCAGATTAAACAGCATTTTAAACATAGGTTAACAGGTAAGTAATAAGCTAGCTGCCTTTGTTGGACATTTTAAGTTTAGCTAAGTTCCTTTCTGTGCTTAAATTAAACTATCCCATTTGGTTAGAAATTGGCCTTGCCTATCCCATGGTAGATATTTATATATTATCACAAATAAGATAACAGGGATCATGCCACAGATAATTTGAGGAGATATATGCATGGGATAAAGCATTTACGAGCTGCCTCTGTCCATCAGTTGTACAGAGGCAGTCCTGGGGTAAATGTTCTATTTCCCATCCATAAATCTAAGCTGTACTTGAATATGGGCAGGGATGAACTTTGTTTAATATGGACGGGGAGTCTTTTCTAGAACAGGTGCAAGATATACCTGTCCCTCCAAACCATTCTGCTGATGTAGGAGAAGATGTTTAGATCTCTATGCAAGTATTTCTAATGCCACTGGGCTTGCTGATGTGCAGTAAATGCATCAGTATTGGGTCAGTATATACCTTGTATGCCAAACACAGGTCACCTCTTAGCAGTCTGTAGGATACCAAGTATAGTGGCAGGGTTTTGAGTCGGTCCATATAGGACATGTTGTTTAGGCCTTGCATCCTTTTAGTAAGGTATCTCTGTGGGTGATCCAGTAGTTCCATGCGTCTGGACAGATGCATGTCAAAGGGCATTATATTCAATGACTGGTCTATTGGGGGCTGAGTAAAGGGCGGCAATGACATCCCTAGATCTAGACACAATCCCTTTGTTTATAAGCTGTGCTATGCAGAAGGACAACAATGGACACATGGTGGTCAAAATTTAGGTCATTGTTCACATAAGTTCCCAAATCCTTAAATGGGTCAGCTGCTAGGAGTGTATTGTCAGTGTGGTAGCTCCCTGGATTAGATGACTTCCCAAAGGATACAGTAATGCATTTTTTGGCATTTTATTTCAGTCCACGGATTTGGTACCTTTTATTTATTTGGACAAACCTTCCTGCAGGGTGGCTAAGTCATTTGTGGATTCAATGACTGCTGCTAGTTTGCAGTCACCTGCAAACTTAGTCAGCCAGAGCCCTTTAGTAGTAACTTTTACTTCAGAAAAGTAGATGCTAAACAAGAGGGGTCCCAGCACAGAACCCTGGAGGACTCCACTAGTGACTAATCACTTTGTGTTGGTAACTTCCCCTGTTTTGATTTTCTACTTCCTATCTGTGAGCTGACTGACAATCAAGCAGGTGACATAGTGGTTTATTTAGATTTTTTACTATAACTGAGTGGGGAATTGCGTCAAACGCTTTGGCCACATTGAGGTATGTGGCTTGTGCTATTGTGTCTTCATCCACTGATTTGCAGATCTTTTCAAAAAATCTACTAGGTTGAGTAAGCATGACCTGTCCTTTGACGAATCCAAACTGAAATTGGTTCAGTGTTTGGAGGTTCCCTATGTCATGACTGAATAGTTCCATGATAAGTCTTTCCATGGCTTTTAATATGAGGCTGGTTAGACTTATGGCTCTTTAATTGCTTGGGTCTGTGAAAGGTCCTTCATGCAGGGGAATGATAGTTGTTCTCAATTTGCTTGGTTCAAAGCCTGTATAAAACCTGTATAGAGGTTGAGATTAAGCAGTGTTTTTACAAGTGTGGCTAAATCATGCTTCATGCTATTTAAGATGCATCCAGGGATATTGTCAGGTCCCATCTATTCGGTATTTTTAGCTTTTGATTGGACTTTTAGGAATTGTTCTTGTGTGATACACAGAGGCGAGCCAATTTAAGGTATATCTTGAAGGCAGACAGAGGGGAGAGAAGGGTAAAGTTAGAGCTAAATTTATCAGCCTGTAGGTTTGCTGTATAACTTCAGCCTCAGTACAGGTTAACATTGTTCACTATCAGCTCAGCGCGTTGCTGCATTGATGAGATTACAACCATGACTAAAAAACGTATTGTAATCGTCTTTGGCTTGCTTAGTTATTTTAGCCTCAAACTTGGCTTTGGGGGATTTTAATTTTATTTATTTTGTGGATTTATTTATTTTGGATTTTATTATTTAATTTTATTAAACATGGTTTGCAGAAGTCCTTATCTCCTGCTAGTATGTCTGTTTTTTTCCAGGGGGAAACAATCAGGAGTGACTGCTGCTCCTCTAACTGACTTGATAACAATGCAAGTATCTCTGTACTTTTAATGAGAAGAACTGGACAGCTGAATGGGTCCCTTTCCCAATCACTGTACTATTTTCTATTTCCCTTACATGCCCTTGGTGAAACAGATAAGAGAAAATAACATTAGGATCCCTCCTGAAAAGCAGGCAGTCAAGACTGGCTATAAACCTCAAGTGACTACAGTGATTAGCTGTCTCAAACTGAATCTCTCTAAGAAGAATGACATCAATAGAGAAAGAGGAGGCAGACTAGGAGTCAAGACAAGAACAACTTCTATGGATACAAATACAGCATTCTGAGAGACACCTTGATCTGTAGAGTGTTCTTAAGACACTAGGATTATATTGCAGAAACCTATGTAGTTAAAATCACAGTAGAGGAAAAGAAGAGTTGTGTGAGGCATTCACTATACCAGTATTCAATATCCTTTTTCTGGTCTCACTTCCTCACAAGTTGGTGTCTGACAGTCCTTCACATGTTGGTATTTGACAGTCCTGAGAACTCCAAGCATTTACCAGCTAGTACCACAAAAGGGAGAGGCTCTGCATATACAGGCAGGAATAAACACTTTTCAGTAAGATGGTATACATTGAAGATACCTTGAAAACTCCCATAGAATATGTATAAACACTACCTGATAAAAGAAGATTTATTTTTTTCTCAAAATTTTTTTTATTAATTATATGAATAGCAAGACAATTAAACGATTATACATAACAAGAAGGCATAAATGAACATATAACAATTCATCTAGTGATAACAACCTTCATGAGATTTTGATAAGTTATTTAGAAATAAAACATACACCATATGTACACTATATACAAGTTAGGCAACCTGAGGAAAAAAAAAAAAAAATTTAACATTAACTATTTAATATGTTTAGAACCTTTTCTAACACAACCTTTCTAATAGCTTTTTTTTGGACTTCCACCTAAGTATCTTTGAGCATCAATAAATTTAAAAGCCATTTTCTGGAAAGTAACCCATTTTAATTTAGAATGATCAATCCAATTTTGTATTATATAAAGTTTTAGTAATGAGCAAATAAAAATGATAACATGAATATCAACTTTTGAAAGATGAATCAATGGAATATGTAGAATAGCAAATTCCCACGTCAACGTGGATTTTGATATCCCATTTTCTGCAGTCTGACTTTCAAAGATGTCCACAATCTGTGAGAAAAATGACAATACCATAGAATATGAAGGAGGTCTGCTTGGGGATGAGAACAGCATGAACACGAAGGGGACTTATTTGGGTTAAATTTGTTTAATTTGATTGAGGTAAAGTAGGCATCATTATTAATCATTAATTGTGTGTATGCTAATTTTTTAAAAGGGATAAATTCCTTAGTGTGTCTAATAGCCAGGACTTTCTGAGATTCTGACAATTGGGAATTATAATTCAACCAAACATTAGATAACAGACAGTTGTGGTCCATCATTAAAGAATTAATTAATTTATATGAGTTTGAGAGCATTTTATCAGATGATGAAAGTATTTTGATAATCGTGTTAAGGTTTTTCAATTGTGAGTCTATGGGGACCAGAGATACAAATTTGTTTTTAATTATTGCTCTTAGTTGTGTAAGAATTGGTGAGTAATTCCAGTTTACTTTCAATAACTTACGCCAGTCAGATAAAGGCAAGTCAAGATATTTCAAAACATCTCCTACTTTTAGATTTTTAATTAAAGGATAGTTTAAGTTCAAAAGTTTATTGTCCAATAATATATTTGGGTTTAGATGAATTGGCTGAACATGGTGCGAGATCTTTTCTAGTTTACACATTTTGAGTAAGGTTTGGAAATCTCTAATCTTTTGTTTAAATACTGTAGATATATTTTAATAAATAAACTATCCAGAGAGATAAAGGAATAGCTTCAGGATTTAAATTATTAGAAATGACATAATTATACCATAATTTTATCCATAAAGTGTGATTTGGATAAGAAGTGTTATTGAATTTAGAGATAGTAAGAAGTTTATTGGATGAGACAATCAAATAATAGAGATAAAGATTAGGTAAACCCAAACCTCCCTTGTCCTTGAAAATGCCAATCTAGAATAGGAAATTCTAACAGATTTAGGGAACCATATGAATTTTGCCAAAGCTTTACTTACAGAGTCAAAAAAATTTTTTGAAATTATCTGATCAGATGATGAGAACTGGTAAAGAAATTTAGGCAGAATATTCATTTTAATAATGGCCACCCTTGAAAGAAATGAAAGGTTTAGATGCTTCCATCTGTCCATATCAGACAATATAGAGTTCCATAATTTATTAATATTATTTTGAAAGGAAGATTTATTATTGTGTTCTAAATTGATTCCTAAATATTTTATATTATAAGTAAACTGAAAATGATCGTCTGGAAACAAAAAAGATTTGTGTGCTAAATGATTTAAGGGAAAAATATGAGTTTTTGTAGAATTTAAAAGATAGTTGGAAACCAAAGAAAAATAATCAATAGAATTCATTATTTTTCTGTAATCAGATAATGGAGTTTGAAAGTAGATTACTAAATCATCCATAAAAGCAGAGAAATGAATATTAGTATTAAGAATTCTAGGGATGTTATGAAAAGTATTTTGAGTAATAAACAATAGCAAAGGTTCTAAGTAAATGTTGAAAAGAAAAGGGGACAATGGACAACCCTGTCTTGTTCCTTTAGTGATCTTTATCGGAGCAGAAAATTGGCCATTAATGTATAGTCTAGTAAACATATTCTTGTATAAAACTTTTAAAAATTTATAAAGAATAAGGGAATATTAAAACATAACATAGTTTGAAATAGAAAGTTCCAACATACTCTGTCAAAGGCATTTGATGCATCTATAATCAAAGCATATATAGGGTTTGGATTTTTCTTAATGAGATGAAGTATAGTCTCTAAAGATAGAGTATTATCCCAAGCATGTCTCTGAGACATAAAACCTGATTGATCTGACGAGATAATTGAGGGTAAAATCCGTTTCAATCTGTTAGCCAGAATAGATGACAGAATCTTAATATCCACGTTAATTAAAGAAATGGGTCTATAATTTACTGGGTCAGATTTATCTTTATTATTTTTTAGAATTAGAATGGTTTTGGATGTGTTCCAATGAATACCTGAGATATCATTAACTCTTATATGATTGTAAACTTTAAATAGAAAGGGAAGAACTACCAATTTGAAAGTTTTGAAAAATTCTGGAGTAAAACCATCAGGTCCCGGAGATTTACCCAATTTAAGATTATCTATTGAATCCGAGATTTCTTGTACCGATATAGGGGTAGAAAGTAGTTTTTGCTGATTATCATTAAGTTTAGGGAACCGCAAAGAGTCTAAAAAGAGTTTTGAGTGATTATCTTTAACAGAATTAGAAGAACCTGAATATAACTCAGTGTAAAGAGAGGTGAAAAGTTGAATAATCTCTTCATCAGTATTATATAATCTGTTATTATAAGATAAAGATGTAATATTGGGATTTCTGAAGTTAACTTTAATAATTCTCGCTAACAATTTAGATGGAACCTGGGCCCACTCTGAATATGAAGCAAGTAGCTTTTGTTCAGCTAAGGAGAGGTTATTTTGGTGAAGCAGAATTAAATCTTTCTGACAATCAAAAATTTGTTTTTCTAAAGTAGCATCATAGTTCAGACTAAGATGATTTTCCAACGAAGAAATTCTTGATTTTAAGAATTCCTCTTTCTTAAAGTATTGTTTTTGAAAAAGCAGCTTTACTAATAAATAAACCTCTTAATCTTGCTTTACATGCAGCCCATTGTATGTCATAAGGAATGTCTGATGATTCAAGACTATTCACCATTTCATTTAGGATTTCTGAAGCTTGTTTGCAAATATCTTCATTTGACAATAAGTTATTATTTAAGGTCCACTTATTAAACATAGTTTTATTTTTGATATTGGGTTTTATGTTCAATTTTAGTGAAATTCTTGAGTGATCCGAAAAGAATCTGGGTTCTGTAGTAAAGTCCACAATATATTTTGAAATATAATCTGAAATTAGAAAGAAGTCTAATCTGGACCACGAATGATAGCACTTAGAATAATAAGTATATATATCATTCTTGTTTATATTTTTAACAGTGCGGAGGGATCTATTAAATTATATTCTGTCATCAAATCTTTTATAGCCAGAGTAGATTGAAGATTATAGGTGACAGTGGAGCGGGAACGATCAATTACAGGGTTTATAACTGCATTCCAGTCACCACCCACTATAATATGATGATCCTTATAGGATGCAAGAATATTGTAAATTTTTAAAATGAACAAATGTTGTGAATTACATGGGCCATATAGATTTAAAATTAATAAGGGTTTGTCCAAACCAGCAATAGAAGCGGTAAATAAGCACCACCTCCCCTCATCATCAAATTTCTCATCAATAATATTCCCAATGAATTTTTGTAGCTACACCTCTGGAGTTAGATGAGTCACCTGAAGCTATAATCTTTTTGATCCATTTTTTTAACTCTTTATTCCAATCAATACGTGAAATATGGGTCTCTTGAATAAAACAAATGTTAGCCTGTGATTTAAAGATCATATGAAATAATAGTGACTTTTTCGCTTTATCTTGAATGCCTCTAACATTCCAAGAATCTAAAATTATGTCAACAGGCATATTCTACAAGTATAATCATTATTGATGCTATAAAAGTGAACTCAAGGTGCAAATCCAACACAACATTAAAAAGAAGAAGAAAAAAAATAAAAGAAAAACAGTCTTTAAGTATTCAAGCAAGTCATCAAATAACATTTGTTGAAAAAAAAAAAAGTTTTTTTAAGAACCATGAAATGTATAATAATAACCTTTATCCTAACCCTAGTGCCTACCCACCAATCCCCTTGTGATAAAGGAAGAGCAGAAGAACATGAAAAAAACATTGTAATTATAGATAATAATAACCTCAAGTTAGAATACAAATTACTCAAAGGAAGCCTAACATAACATAAAATCCGAGTAATACTACTAAAAATATATACAAAATTAACTAATTTCAAGACGTCCAACATGCTTAATCCCTACTTCTAATACTAATCTAAAGCTCCTATCCTTAAATTGAAATTTATAGTGATTAAATGTATTTCCTCAAGTATTTCAATAGAAAGAGAAACAAGTAAATAATAAATAAATCACACTCTGCTTAACTAGAACACTCTATCATAAGAAGTAATACAATTAAAACTGAAAGATATGTAAGGTAACATATATAAGTATAACAAAACCAACTGGTAACATTATAATATAAGTAAATAAGCATAGCATTACTGAACTAAAGATAATAGTCATGCACTATCTACTGAACCTTCTTTAGTACTTTAGTGATAATTTCATTAATCAACATGACCATTAGTATGATAAAAGCACTAATACCTGTAGAATGAGTATTTAGTTATAGTTCAAATAAAGCAAAAACCAACTACCAAGCAACCATATCTCAAAATGAAAAACAATTCAGTCTGGAGATGCATCTATTAACTAGATAATAATAGTACAGGAACTATTCAAAATGAAATATTATAAGCTGTAAGGTTTTAACACTAGTTAATATACATGAATAAAGTATAATTATATTATTAAATAGTAACTTAAACAGCATCATATATATTGGACTGAATGTACAACAATGTGCATACATATAATTTTAAATCTACTTTTTGAATGTTTTACTAATGACTCTGTTAGGTTATGTAGCCATACTATTCTTCTAAGCTATAGATGTAACATAGCAAAACAGCATGAAAAGACAAGGCTTTTAAAGTAAACATTTTGAACATCTAATTAAAACAGAAACAAGCAAGCTAAATGCAGTAAATCTAAGGGCTTAAATATATACATGTAGATTCAGCTAATCATATTAAAGATAGTTATTTCAAACCTTTCAAATAAGTAAAGGCTTTCTTAAACATAAACTACTAATCATAAATATCACATCCAGCCTCTGAGAAGAGAGAGAGCAGAGAATAGAAAGAACATGAAACTTTCATATGAACAGGTATACTTTGTAACATTTGTCAAATTAAACACTTCAGTATAATATAAAATATTGTATGAAAAATATTCTGAATAGGAAAATATGTTCATTTCTTTACACATCCTTTAGAATTTTAATATATAAAACTAACCTGTTCATTTGTTTCCAGAAACATTTTCACTCTGCTTTATGAAAGTAGCAGCTTGCTTTGAAGTCATGCAGACACACTAAAAGTCACTGAATATATTATGTGACATGAATCTGTTTAAATTTAAATAGCAACCTTCATTTATGAAGTGAAAACACTTTAAATAATAGCCAGATCTATTAAAAAGTTAGTGCTATTGAATACTTGTTGAAAACAAGCAGACTTGTGTATTTGAAACTGTCCTTCTTTCCTCACAAATGATGACATCACCATCCATCTCAGAGAGACTGTAGTGTGCATGTTCATGCAGAGCATCAGCTGGAACTCTGAGGGGAAGATTTTCTTGCTAGAATGTTGAGATGGAATGTTTTTCCCTCCAAAAATCATTTAGCTTACACAGAAGGCTGTAACTCCAAAGCTTGTAGTAAAATTAACATATTATCTATTTACACAGCAAGCATATGTGAAAGAAAGAGAAAAAAGTAAATACAGGAATTTAAATGCTTCTATTAATCCACACAAATCTAACAAGCATATATCCTGTCACTGCACACTGTCACACCAAATCCATCATGTGTAAATTACATGACAAGTTCTTAAGGTAATATAATTATGTCACACCAGAATTACAAATCAAGTAACACAAATACTGTCAGATTAAAGAAAAGAAAAGATCAAACCTTATTGTAGTTCTTTAACAGTAGAATATTAAGATACAGTGTCAGGAAGCTTTTTAAATGTTTTAAGAAAAATGTCTTTTGCATCTTTAGGATCTGAACATACAAATCTTTTGTCATTAGCTGTGAAAGACAAGGTATTAGGATATGCCATTCAAATCTAATCCCTCTTTTATCAAGTCAGCACAATAGGGGCTAGTTTTTGTCTATTTAATTTGATCTGTGCAGGAAGATCTTGGGAAAATGATAGTTTGTGAGACTTCCATATGAATTGTTTCTTTGTTTTAGCAGTTTCTAGGATCTGGAAAGTGTCTTGAAAGTTTAGTAACTTAGTATAAATTAACCTTGGTGTGGAAGAATCTTGCTTTGTACGCAGTGCTCTGTGTGCTCTCTCTACAATTATAGATTTTGAAGAAGCTTCACAATTTAACAGTGTTTCAAAGATATTTTTAGTCACAGATAACAAGTTTTTATTGTCATAAGATTCAGGTAAACCACGAATAATGATGTTATTTCTTCGACTCCTGGCTTCCAGATCCAATATTTTAGCTTGTAAATCTGAAACAGTTTTATCTCTAGATTTAAAGTCACTTTCCAATAAGTCTGTTTTAACCTCCAAAGCTAAGATTTTATTTTCAATAGTAACAATACTATTGTTTATTTGCTTTAAAGATTTACTAAAGTCTGCAAACTGTTCTGAAAAGTTTTTTATAACACTTTGGATTGGTTTTAATGCTATTTTTAGTTCTTCTAAAAGGAAATTTGAGCCATTTAAATCTTTATTACTTACATTAAAAGTTTCTGTAGGTTGTCTAGATGATTTCAGTCTTTTTGAACCTGAATCTTTTTCAGGAGAGAGCATTGAAGTATATTTGGCCTTTGTAGGCTGAGTCTCCATGGAGTCAGATTTTGTAGCCATGCCCAGAAATGGAATGCAGTTAACAGGATACCAGGAACCAGGAACAGACTGGAGCAGTAGGAGTCCCAGCAGCAGAGAGACCAAGAATGTTCTGAGGTAAAATAAATCCCAGGATAATAATTCCAGAAGAAAAAATAATCCAAATGCGTAGAAAAAGATTTATAAAATCTTTTAGTATAAAAATTTGAGGAAAAAGGTTGATGTAAAGTTGTAAAAAAAAACAAAAGTTAAATAGCTGTGAGGAGCTCAGAGAGTAAGGACTAGACTAGTCGGCGGCCATCTTGGAATCCATAAAAGAAGATTTATGTATTTAACAACAACCAGTACTTTACCAGCAATCCACCTGTACTGCTGTAAAAGTCCTTGCTGCTGATGGAGGCTGTAAGACTGCTATTCTGAAGGATGCAAGTATGAGAATTTGCCATACAACATTCAAAATAACTAAGCATGGAACCCAGCATCACAGAATCAAATGACTTGCAGACCAAATTTATAAATAGCCAGACAAACAGCAGTTCTCCATTCCTTCCTCAAAGAGTAATCTCAGGCAGCGTGTCACCTTAAATACTGTTCAACCAGTTCTTGAAGGCAAATAAAAAGACAAAATGGTAAACAAAAAATGAAGAATGTAAGGTGGGTACCAGTAATGAAACCAGGAAAAGGATACTGAATAACTTTTGTTATGGAGGGTTCCTCACACATCATACATCCTTTATGTATTATACCTGCTCTTTTCCTGGTTTCACATATTCTTGTAGAAGTAGAACACAAAGCAAAAACCGAATTTGGGGTTTGACAATAAATAATATAATTACAAGTACAACAGCAATTACAAAACATTCTCCTGCCTTGACTTCTGATCAGGACAATAAGAGAATATGTTTCTCACAGGCATACCTCTCATCCTCTTAAAGTCAAGAAACCAAGAGGGGGACAAAGGCCTAAATATGAGTACAAATTTTAAATATTTCTGTTATAAACTTAGAAAGTTGCTCAAATAAAGGGATATGTGTTATGCATTTTATGAAGGAAATGAAGTCTGAAACTCAAATGTCTGTAATTAATTAGTGAATTCAATCATCACTGATTTGTCAAAAAAACGCAAATTTTATGAGGAACAAACCAAAAATATGAGGCAAAAATCTGAACATTTTGCAAAAATCTGGACAGTTGAGAGGTATGCCAGATGTCCTCCCTACCCTTATAAGGAAAGATGAATTTCTGCATATTATTAATATTGAAAGACACTGGGCTGTGCAGAAAGTACTGTACAAACTGGCTTAAGTAAAGTACTGTCTGTGGATGTCTAAGAAAAAAAATATTGCTGCAAAATAAACTTTCTTTTCCAGTCAGTCCACCGTTAGGTATTTTTCAATGGTATGCAAGGCACAAGTCTGGGGAACCTTTGTTTCTGTTCCAGAAACAGAAGGAAATGGAAGAGGATGACAAGAGATTCAACCTTTTAATGACTGAAATATAGAAACTGAGCATCACTTTAGTAGATTACATAACCATGTCAGACAGTATCATGATGGATACTTAATCTTACCTTACATTCTGACCACTTATCAAAATTAGGTATGCATGTAAGCAAAATGAAAAAAAGTTGGAGTTTCACGAAACTAGAAAATAATGTTAAGAATTCAAATTTTTGGGTATGGAATATCAGAGCAGGTGCAAAACATTACATCTGTAGGTGTTCCAGAAAATAATAAAGCATGGGAAAGTGCTAAATATATGATCCAGAAGCAACCTTGATACTGGTCTGGTATTCCAAAAACTGAATTTTATTTATTTATTTAGCATTTGTTTACCAAGAAAAGTCTGACTGGGCAACACTGCCCCTTTTCAGTGGAAGCCCAGGGAGAAAAGCTCCACAATACAGTACACATAACATTGAACAATGTGATATGACAGACAAAATAGTAATATAGGGAAACTTAGTTCTGGCAATCAATATAATGTATTATATGATAGAGGGAGTTATCTTTTATAAAAAGAGTTATTAAATGTAGATGAAGACCTATACCTTCAAATGCTAATAACAGTGCTTCAGTGATTGCCATGTCATGTGGCACACACGTTCCAGAGAATTCAGTTTCAGTAAAGACCTCAAAGAGCATAAACCACTTTTACTCTCCCTGTATTATGTATGAAGCATCCTGATTTATTCTTCCATTTACAGAAATTCAGAAGTATTGTGGGCCTTAGAAGGAAGATTTGTCTTAGAATGCCCACCTGCCTTTTTAAACATTTTCTAACTTACATATGAAGACATAATTTTTAACCCTTTAACCTAGAAACATTATGAAATAAAAAAAAAATCACAATCCTTAGTTTTATGATATAGCTACCAAGAAAAGCATTTTCAAGAGACAAACTTCAGAAACTTCCAAATTTTAATCTCGTGAATGGAATAAGCCTTATGAATGGCAGTTTCTCTACAATGAGCGCATCTGTTTATTGACTTAGAGGGAAAATAAATAACTGACCATTCTGAAAAATATCTTCTTATTGAAAATTAAGTGTACAATCTTTTCAATGATTAACTACTACTACACTCACAAAGAAAATGGACAAAACCAAGCAACAGTTTTGCAACAGCAAGAAAAACAGAAGAGGGCACATGCCAACTCCTTACATATGGGGTCTTTGAGCCACCAAATGTCACCGTCTATGCTGGTGCAAGATTAGCATTAGCCTTTGCAGTGAAGGAGACAGCTAAGAAAATTGGCTGAGCAGCGCACTTTCAATGGTAAATACCACCATTTACTACAATGATCCTCCATGAAGCAAAATATACATTTCTATATCACACAAACGGAAAAAGCTGAGGTAATAAAAAAGATAAAAATAATGTATTTCTTGCCTGGCTAGATCTCAGTTTCTTGATTTCAAAATGGCTTTTCTCCTGTAGCAAAGTCTCCTTTTTGGTTATGGCTTCTTCCCTTTTCTTCAAGTCCTCTTCAAGCTCCGCTAATGTCTGGCGTTGCTGAAGGACCTTTTCCACTTCTTCATCTAGCCATTTCCTTTGTTCCTCTATTCGCTAACATCAGAAGTTGAACAAGGAAGTAAAATACAAATACAAGAGATTTTAAAGCAGTGTACAGCACTGGGAAACTACAAATATATACACATCATATTGGTTAATCAATGAGGTAGTCCTCCTTAGTGGGCTTTGACTGAGATTATTTCCTCTGATACCTTAAATTCAGCTAGTCTTCTCTTCAATGTACGTGCTCTAAGAAACATGAAGCTCTAGCAGTGCTTGCTGTGACATCATGTACCTGACTAGAACAGTATGCTTAGCCCTTGCATTCTCCTATCCACCCCCATTCACTGTGCAAAAGCACAATGACAAGATGTATAAGTATATATATATATGTGCCTGATTTACAGTGAACACCAAAAGCAACTGCTGAATACGGATGTGTCCTCGCATGGAGGTGAGGAGTGGACATGAAAGCAATTAGCACCCAAACAGGAAGAGTCCTTCGCAGATCAGCTGGTAGGGCAAAAAGATCTCTCTCTCTCTCATATCTGATATTGGGAGGTCTATGCAATACTAAACTCTCCAAGAATTCAGTTGTCTGTAGATGGCCACAACCTGATGGTTTAGAATGCTAAGAAGTGAACCTCAATGAAGTGTCAAAAGGAGCCCAGCCCCTGTATTTACGGTCAAAGCAGTAAAGACCTAATGGCTATGATACAAATGTCCACAATGAAAACATTTTTGAAGAAAACTCTGAAAGCACACATGCTTCCGGTGGAGTGACCTCTATTAGCAGTACTTTCCAAAACGTGGCTTACCACCTGATGGTAAAAAAAATGGACTTAGCAATGCATATGGATAAGGATTGCTTAGTGACAGTTATCCTCCCCCCCCTTAAAGCAAAGAAGATGAACAATTCCTCTGTCTCCTGAAATGCATGTAGTCACTTCTTGTAAAACATGAGATTATGGTGTATGTCCAGGGTGTGAGGGCCTCTTTCTCCCCTGGAATTTGCCGCCAGAAAAAATAGAGATGAATGACTGGATTAATGGCAGTTCTGACACTACTTTCAGAACAAAACAAATACTACTTCTAAGAAGCATCTATTTTCTGTTTAAATCCACATATTGTTCCCTACAAATAAAGAACTGAATCTCCCAAATCCTGTAAGCAGAGGTGATGGCCACCAAGAAAAGCACTTACAAGAGACACACTTCTGAAACTTCCAAATTGAATTTCATGACTGACATGGCATTCAAAACGAGTCCTAACAAAAATAAATGTTTTTTATTTGTTTTGATGGAGGACAAACATTCAAAACCCTCTTTATCCAGTGTTTTTTCCTGCTGTCATGCCAACCACAAGTCCTTGATAGGTGAAAATGCTTGAAGCCTACACTATGTCCAGAGACTAACTAAGACCTAAATCATACATATAGGTCATAATAACCTGCATAGTAACTAAATGAGGTGTCACAGGATAACCTGTTATTTTCATCAAAGTGATGAAAATGACAGGCTATCCTGTTATTTTCATCAAAGTGATTATCATTTCAATTTCATCTCACCCAGAGTGAAAACAGAAACCCAGAAAAGAGAGACAGTGAATTTGTCTTTCTAGGTAAATTTCAGTTGCTGGCTAGTGAGTAAACTGCCTGGATGCTAGCTATGAAGAAATTGGGAGAACCTGAAAGAAAATCAACTGGAAAAGGAGAGGATAAACACTGGCTAGGAAGAATCCTGCAACTCTTCACAAAAAGCAATTCAAGCTCCAGCTTTGGGGCAAGATATGACTTCCAGTAATCTAAAGGAAAAAAAATGTCATATGTGCTCAGAGCTTATTAAAATAAATGAAACACTGAAGGAGTATATTAACTCAAATAACAAAAGGCTGGAAAAATGGAAGAAGCTTTAAACAGATATTCAGATGAGTTGATAAAACTGCAAAAATCAGAGGTCGAAATGAAGAAAAGGATGGCTGAATATGAGACTGCTGAAGAAGAGATGTTTCAAAAATGGTAGAATTAGACGACAGAGCAAGTAGGGAAAACCTGAGATTTTCTGATGTACTGAAGAAACTGGAAAGAACAGACTGTGCTAATTTTATAAAAGCACAAATAAGCAACTGAACTGGTATTCCACAGCAGTTGTTAATTGAAAGGGCACATCATGTGCATGCTCCAAACCTGGCCATAAGAAAGCAGCCCAGACCTCTAATAGTAAAAATGCAATCTAACCACTAGAAAGAGTCGATTCTGACAAAGCTGTGGCAGAAGGGCAAAGTACTAAAAATTGGAGACAGCAAAGTGTTTATGGAAAATGATTACTCACTGTACATATGGCGGTAGAGTAGTAAATTTATTCAAGCAATCAGAGAATGTCAAGAAGCAAGTGTGAGATTCAAGCTGCTGCAGCCAGCTATCTTCAGAATACTTTTTTCCTGGCTGGCCAAAATCAGTTTTTGATGCAGAACATGCTAAAGAGGAAATACAAAAGTCTGTCCAACAAAAAGTGAGCTATCAAACAGAAGGAGATTCTGCTTCTTATTCTTCTGATAATAAAGCTCAGAGTGACTATGCCAGTGGAAGCCGTTTCCAATGTTCCAAGTGAAAAATGCTCGAAAGACAAAAAAAAAAAAAAAGCATAGAAGGTGACTAAAAGAACCAGGAGTGCATTGGAAATGAACTAGAGACTGCAGTTGGAAGATGGGGATCAACAGGAAGAAAACTACCATCTCAGAAATTAATGAATAAAAGTGGGATTACAAAGCATCAGTCACATTTGTGAAATATGGCAGAACAAGAAAACCCTGGAAATATGGGACTTTTTGACTTTGTTAAACTTATAAGGGACTCCATATGCCCTACTTCATGTCATTAATCTTTGGAAGAACATGAAGTACAGGGAAAGGGGAATGAAAGAGGTAACTGTTAAGTAAAACATTTTTTAACAGTAGAGTAGAGAAGTGCCATTGCCATCCCTTTGCACAAAGGTGGTGCCACTACTGCCCCTGGAAACTATCACCCCATTAGCTTGACAAGTCTGATATGTAAAGCTATGGAGCATATTATTATGGATTTCCTAAACAAGGACATAGGCAATCTCTAAGCACTTGATCCCACCAAGTTTGGATTCATCAAGGGCAGACCTTGCCTGTTGAACCTGGTTGACTTCTTTGAGACTATTACCAAGGCTCTGGTTGAGGGAAAGTCAGTACATACAGCTTACCTTGACTTGGCTAAAGCCATTGACACAATCCCCCACTCGGGCATCATCGAAAAGCTAATACAACTTGGAGTAAATCCCTATCTCATCAGATGGGTGGTCAACTGACTCACCAATAGGACCCATAAGGTCAAAATAGACACCTCCACCTCCAACAGCAGACCTGTCAATAGTAGTGTTCCCCAGGGATCTGTCTTGAGACCCCTACTGTTTGGCATCTACTTCTCAGAGGTTCAGGCAAAGACAAAACAAAGGCCTGTGGCTGACCAAGTTTGTAAACAACTGTAAACTGGGTGCTGTCACTGACTCCCCAAATTATGTTAACATACTGCAAGAGGGTCTCACAGCAACAAATGACTGGTGCCAAAGTAATGGCCTTAAGTTAAATGCAAAAAAATGTATTATCATACTATTCAGCAAAACCATAGCCCCTACTGATTACCACATCAACGGCAATCCCCTAGGCACACAACCTGTGGTGAGAGACCTGGGTACTCAGGTTGACAACAATCTCACATTCGACCATCATGTAGTAGCTGTGGTCAGAAAAGCCTTTTACTTGGTTCATCTCATAAGTAAAGGGATTGCATCCAGAAAAAGAGGATATTACCTCTCTATGCTCCTCCCCACTCATTAGGCCAATAATTGGCTATAATTGGCTATAATGTCCTGTTTGGTATGTACCTCTCCAAATGCCCTGTTTGGTATGTATCTCTCCAAACACCTGCACCAACTGGAAAGGCCACAGAAATACCTCAAAAGAGAGAATTCATGATCTCCCGCACCTGTCCTATGCGGACAGGCTCAAATCACTATCACTCTACTCTGTATCATACAGATTGCTCAGAGGTGATCTGTGCCTTGCCTACAAGTCAGTTTTGGACCCTGCCCTACTAGAGATGCACCATATCTGTAAGTCTAACTCCTCATGCATTACTCGCTCGAAAAGCCTAAATTTAATATGCAACATCAACAAATCCTGCTGGAGATACAGGTTTGTCTCCAGAGGCTGCCCCATCTTGGGAATAGACTTCCCATACACGTCAAACAGAGTACCTCACTGACTCTCTTCAAGAGCAACCTTGGTAAGTGGATGGGAAACCATAAATTTGTCCCAGGGGTTCCACTTGGTCCCTCATTGACAGGGATGACAGGTGCTGACCGAGGTTTCTTTTTTTGGGGATAAACTCTTGGCTAGGATTGTAAGGGCCTCAGGGCCATTAGCCTAGTAACCTCCTATGATCCTATGAACGGAATTTTTATAAAACATAACATATAATGCATGCTATACAGTAAAGCTTTTCAGTTATTTTTGTGTGTAAGTTCAGTTTTAAGCAATGTAGGCACTGCAATGTAAAAAGAGAAGAGTGTGGTATAAATAAAACTGATATGCTTTTTCAAACTTTTTTTTTATAGGGGAATGACTGGATTAAGGTCCTTGGCCTGATCTAACCACAAGTTTTAAGTGGAAGCAAGAAAATAAATGAACATTGAATGCAATGAAAAGTTCTTCTTTAGCAAATAAATGTTCACAGTGGAACACGTGAAGCTTGCAGCTGAAGACAACTGTTTATCTGGTTCTTATGTTTTTAAGGAGACAAGTTGATAACAGCAATAAAAACAGAAGTGTTTTTCTTTCAATGGGTAAAAAAAGAAGTTATATCTTACCATAACGTTCCATCTGTATTGTTGATCCTCGTTCAGTCATTACGGATGGGTATCGGTTCCGACCTCTGAACCAAGCCGGCCATTTTCCAAGCTCACATCAGCTTCAAACAATCGAGCTAAACTCTTACCCATAATCCCCCTCTCCCTGTTACCTCAGATTGAGTTTGCAAGTCAAAAGAAGGTAGAGGCTACCTCTGGTCTAAGAACCTAAGAGAACCGAATGGTGAGATCCACTAGAAGCCACAGGAGGGGGAAGGAAGGAGGGTCGTAATGACTGAACAAGGATCAACAATACAGATGGAATGTTATGGTAAGACATAACTTCTTTATCTGATATTGTTAATCCTTGTTCATTCCTTACACATGGGACAGAGTACCCAGCTACCTCTATTCCTGGGAGGCTCTCATGGAAGGACATTCCTGAACACCACAGAACTGAAAGATGCTCTTCCCTTGGAGGCCAAATCCAATTTGTAATGATTGATGAAGGTATGAGGCGTAGCCCAAGTTGCAGCTGCACAGATGTCATGTAAAGAAGCTCTGGCATGGAAGGCAGCATAAGTTGCCACCGACCTTGTTGAATGAGCTTTCATGGTAGTAGGCAACGAGATATTACGTTGTGTATAAATGAAGACAACACAGTCCTTCAACCATCTAGCTAATGTGACCTTAGCAACAGCAGATCCTATTCTAGGTCCAGAAAAGGCCAAAAATAACTGGTCAGATTTACGAAAGAACCTAGTCCTTTTTAAGTAAAAATGGATTTGCCTGTGGATATCTAAGGTATGTAGGCAATACTCTCCTCTGTTTGAATGATTGGGAAAGAAAACTGGCAATTCAATGGTTTGATTAATGGACATTTCAGAGATCACTTCTGGCAGAAATGATGGATTAGTTCTCAGAGACACTCTATTTCTATGAAAAATCAAGTATGGACTCTTGATACATAAAGCTTGAAGCTCAGAAATATGTCTGGCATTAGTAATGGCAACCAAAAACAAGGTTTTCTATGACAAATGCTTGAGGTCGCAAGAAGAAGCTGATTAGAATGGTGGCATTGTCAGAGCTTGTAGAACTAATGATAAATCCCATGGTTGAATAGGTTCTCTAAAAGGTGGCTTCAGATGATTCACACCTTTTATGAAGGTCTTGCACAATTTCTGGGACATAAGAGAGGAATCATGGACACCCTCATGGAAACTAGAAATTGCAGCCAAATGAACTCTAATGGCAGAGGCCGATAGACCCGATTGGAAAAGGTCAGCCAGATAGTCTAGTATTATTATCACTGGTGCTGAGAAGGGATCTATTTGTTTATCTTTCAGCCAACAGGTAAATCTTTTCCACTTGCTCAGATAAGTAATTCTAGTGGAAGACTTATGAGATGCAATGAGAACGTCACGTACTGGTAAAGAAAGATCATTCTGCCTGGCAATCAAGGGAATTGGAGTAGCCAAGCTGTGAGCTTCAGTCTGTTCAAGTTGGGATGAATCAGGTTCTGTGGATGTGAGATCAACTCCGGGGTTAGATGGAGAATCCATGGTCGATCTAGTAGGTGAGGCCAAAGGAAGGGGAACCAAATCTGTCGTGGCCAATATGGTGCTATGAGGATCACCTTGCTCTTCAACCAATGGGCTTTCTTCAGAAACTGGGGAATGAGGGGAAAGGGTGGGAATGCATAAAGAAGACCCGAGGGCCAATCGTGGACTAGTGTGTCCCTGGGTGACTGTCCCAGAGAGGAAATCAGGGCGAAGTAGTTGCTGCATTTGTAGTTGGTCGGGGATGCAAAGAGGTTGCAGCAAGGATGGCCCCAGCGGTGGAAGATCTCTGCCACTATCAAGGGATTCAGGGACTGCTTGTGAGGTTGAAGAATGCATCTGCTGAGTCTCTCTGCTATCACATTGGAACTCCCGGGAATGTGTGTTGCTAGAAGAAAATGGTTGGTAGCCATCGCCCATTGCCATATCCTCATGGCTTCTCGACAGAGGGGGTAAGATTTAGTTCCACCTTGCTTGCTGATGTACCAGACTGCCGCCATGTTGTCTGATTTAATCACAATCGTCCCACATGGCAGCAGGGGATGGAATGCTTGCAGTGCCAGAAGCACTGCCCTCAGCTCTAGAACATTTATATGCAGATGGGCCTCCAGTTCGGACCAAGTGCCTTGGACTGTCTGTCCCTGACATAGCCCCCCCGCCCCATCAGGGAGGAGTCCATGGTCACTGTGGCCTTGGGTTGCTGGGGGGAGAAGGGGCGAGACCATTGTGACAGATTGTGTGTCATCCACCAATTTAAATCCTGTTTGCACCTGTGGGTTACGCGAATCATGGCTGAAAGAGGATGATGAAAGGGATACCATTGGGTGAGCAGTAGCCATTGTAGAAACCTCATGTGAAACCTGGCCAGGGGGACAATGGTGATAACAGTTGTAGAACCGAGTGAGCCGTGGATTTCTCCCTTGAAAGGACTGGAATCAGTTGTTGCTTTATCCTTAAAATTCTGTGTTCTGGAATGGCAGCACTGCAGTTCTTTGTGTCCAAGATAACCCCTATGAATTCTGTAGACTGAGATGGGGCGAGATTGGATTTTTGCCAGTTTATGGTTATGCCTACCCTTTGTGAAGCGAGGAGAGAGTATGCCAGGGCTTGTTCCAGTAGATGTCTGGTGGGGGCGGAAATGAGCCAGTCATCTAGGTATGGAAACACCTGGAATCCTTGAAGTCGCAAGTGAGCTGTGATGACTGCCATGCACTTTGTGAGCATCCTGGGGGCTGTAGTGAGTACGAAGGGCAGTACTCTGAACTGGTAGTGACTGGCTCCTGCACAGAAGTGCAGAAATCTTCTTGATGGCCTGTCCACTGTTATGTGGTAGTACGCATCTTGAAGATCTATCAAGCACATCCAATAGTCTTTTTCCAAAAGCGGGAGGATACTCTGTATTGTGACCATCCGGAATTTTTGTACTCTCACAAACTTGCTCAATACACTGAGATCCAAAATTGGTCTCCAGTCCCCGGTTTTCTTTGGCACCAAAAATAGTCTTGAGTAGAATCCGGATCCTATCTGGTCTGGAGGGACTATCTTTCTTAGCAGCTTTTCTATCTCTAGTGCTGCTTCTTTCCTTTGACTGGGTGAAACGTCGGGAAGGTTTTTTGAAGGGACAGGAGAAATATCGAAGGGGATATGATAACCTCTGGTTATAATCCTTTGTACCCAAGAATCAGTGGTGATGGTTAGCCAGGCAGAAGAGTACAAGGAGAAACGACCCCCAACCACCTCCAGACTAAAGGAGTTGGGCCGCTCTTCAGGAGCGCTGGTAGGGTTGGCCGGAGAAGGAGTCCCTGGAACCCTGGTTACGTGTACCCCTTCTGCCCCAAAAGGAGCATCTTCCCTGTGAGTTTCCCCCTCTGTCTCTAGGGGAGAACTTGGCCTGTGTGTCACGGAAAGGACCCTGAGATTTCTTGACCCATATCTTCCCACTCTTTTGGTTTCGGGAGAAGGCACGTTGAGGGGAAGAATAACGGACACCTACAGCAGAAAGGGTCTCACTGTCCTGTTCACATCTGGCCAGTGTGCTTTTAACTTTGGGTCCAAACAACGAAGAGGCCTCAGTGGGAGCATTAAGAAATGAAGCCTTAAAGGGTTCCACAAAATTGCACAAGCGCATCCAGGTGTGTCGTCTCAAGACCACAGCTGAACCCGCTGCTCCTTCTGATGCATGAGATATCAGTCGCATAGAGGAGTTAGATATTGACTCAATGGTGGCCAGCTGAGAGGCCACTTTGTCACGAACCTCATCAGACATGGCACCAGCCAAGGTTTCAGAGAGCTCAGAAATCTGATCCCTTTGAAGCCTGGTAAAGTGTGCCATATAATTCAGAGACCTGCTAGAAAAGGTCACTGATGCAAAGGTGTGCTTCCCTATCCTGTCCAGGGCCTGGGACTCTTTGTTAGGCAGATGGACAGTCTGGCTTTCTTCTTCTGCCAGATCTTTTTTTGTTGCGGCCGCCACCACCAAAGCATCCACAGGAAGACCTTTTGACCAATGGGGATCCATAGCAGGAGGGTATAAAATTTTATCTGGCCTCCGGGGAATAGCTTTGACAATGTCAGGAGCCTTCCATGCACGCTGCACGATAAGCCGGACAAGTTCATCGGCAGGTGGAGTAACCCAGGAGGTAGGGGGACGGGCACAAAAGGCCTGCAGGAACACAGATTCCTCAGAGGTAGGATTAGAGGACTGCCAGTCACCTCTCTGTTTTAGGATTTCGAGGATATTACCAAAGGATACCTCAGAAGGTGACCAAGAGGATCCTTCCCCCTCATCAGAATCTGTGTTTTCAGTGAGGGATTCCTCTGTGGAGTCCATGTGCTTCCTCTTACACAAACTTTTCCAGTGGACTTCCTCAGTGGGAGAAGCTGGGGAAGACAGTGGAAAAGGGGTTTCCTATGGGAATATGTCCTGAGACCCTTGCACCCGGTGTCCACACAGTGCGACTTCTGAAGCCAGTGTACCAGAGGAGGGTGGAGGGATGGACAGTCCAGTATCGCCAGCAGCAGCGAAAGCCTTCTCCATCAGTTGGAAGGCTGGTCCACCTGAAGAGAGGTGAAATGTCCAGGACAGGAGTCACCCTTCCCCTAAGTGGCTCAGTCTGCCGACCCAGAGTCCCCTGATGGCTGTGGAGCAGCAAATTATGCATGTCACAACTGACGTCACGGGTCGTAGCAAAACTTTCCTGCCACAAAGGCAACTGCGGTTCCTTAGTGAGAATCATAAAGGGAACGGCAGAAGGGGAAGACTGTGCAATATCCATGGACTTCAAAGGCAATGAAGGAGGAGAATAAGAAGGGGTCTTTGGAGATGGGTGATCACCTCCCAAGGAAGGATAGTTCCTGGGGGGTTGGATACCTCTGGCCAAGAGCACCTGATCCACAAGAATCAACACATTATGTTCAGAAAGGCTTCTAGTGGACCTCACAGAGACTGAGGGAGAAATAGGCCTGTCCACAGAAGAGGCAAACTTGGTGCCCATCTCACCAGTCCACAGTGAGAACAACGGTGCAGAGAGAGACTGGACTATGGGTGTCTGCACCGAAAAAGTCATCGGTGCCGAGGTCATGGTCTGCACAGACACAGGGATCAGTGCCAAAGTGGTTGTCGGTACCGAAGCTGGGACCGACAAAACTGAAGTCAACAATAAAGGCGTCGGTTCCGAGTAAGATGTCGGAGCCAACGTGGTCAAGGCCTGCTCTGACTGAGCGGTCGGTGCCGATACAGTCGTAATAGTCTGAACCGAGGAGCCCCTTGGTGCTGATATAGTGAGGGCTGCAGGAGAAGACTGAGCCGAGATCACTAATAGAGCCGAAGGCCTCGGTGCTGAAAGTCTAGGCACCAAAAGCACTGGGGCTGACTAAGTGAGCTCTGGAGCTGAAACTTTAGCCTTTTTAGGTTTTGGTTGGCTGGAGTCCCCAGCCAGGGACGAAGGCAAAGATTTAGCCTTGGTAGGAACATCCAACATTTTCTTATGGGCTCTAGGAGGGGTTGAGGCCTCTGACCCAGAAAGAGCCTCTGAAAAGGGAGATTTAAGAAATCCCTTCAGCAACAACTTGTTTTTCCTTTCTAACAAAGTTCTATTAGAAAAATGTTCACAGATAGTACAGGGTGGGTCAACAGATAAGTGGGATGCCCCCAAACAATAAATGCACAAAGAGTGTGCATCAGATGTAGGTAATTTGTGTCCACAATCAGAACACCGTTTAAACCCCGGACTACCTTTCTTATCTGCCATGATAGAAAAAGTAGATAGTAGAAAAGGGTACCAGCAATGGTACAAAAGAATACCTGAAGGTATGAAAAAAAAAAGGAAGAGTACCAATGATGGTAAGGGGAGAAATACCTTGTGGTAAAAAAAAGTAGAGAAAAGAGAAGAAAAACTCAAGAAAATATGGTCACTAGATGCGATAGGGTAAGAAACAATGAAATAGAAACTTTTCTGACAGAAAAAGTAATATAAATGACTATTTGACGACAAATAACTATACTTAGCTTAAGAGAAGCAGCTTGACACGACAGAATGGCAATGCGGCAAACGAAATCTGGGGTAACAGGGAGAGGGGGATTATGGGTAAGAGTTTAGCTCGAGAGTTTGAAGCTGACGTGAGCTTGGAAAATGGCCAGCTCGATTCCGAGGTCGGAACCGATACCCATGCGTAAGGAATGAAAGAGGATTAACAATATCAGATATAATGTTTCCTGAAAGCATTCAAGTTGTTTTTATGTCTTAGAGAGGAATAAAGGTAAGACGAAAACAGACAGCACTTAAGTAGAAGCACAGGCTGAACCATGCATCATAGTATAGATAACTTTCACTAGATGTCAATTCAAACCCATTAGTGTAGCTGACAATTGCTCCTATTAGGAGGGTTAAACTTCACTATTTGAAGATGTACATAGTTTTGTGTGTTTTTATTAAGTTAATATGTTATAGGAGTGTTCTGGAGGTGTGTTTTTGAGTTTTTCCATTAAAACAGAAAGTCTTGTAAGATGTGACAAAGGTTAAAATGGATAAGAGATGAAACAAATATATAAAAGATCATCCTGCTAAAAAAGCTGAAGCTAGACATTTAAAAAAGATGTTATACACAACAGGTGGGAATAATAACTTTTTATTATAATGGCAGCACTTTCCATATCATTTTTGAATGTGAATGGTCTAAAAAAGAAAGAGTACTGAAGTACATTAAATAATGCAGAGTGCAAATAGCTATGCTATAGGAGACACATTTAGAAAGAACTGAGCATGTGAATTTCATTAAGAAAGGATTTCAGGATGGTTATTCAATGGAATATCTGGGAAATGTGGAGTACTTATATTAATTGCTAGAGGAGCTCCAATAGTGATAGAAGAGGGAAAAATATAGATAACGGTAGATTTGCAGTAGTAAAGGGCTACTGGCAAGTGGGGATTACACTTGCATGTATTTATAGTCCACCTAAAAAGTACAATTGTGTAACATTTTACCATAACAGTAGATATCCTTCTCTTCACAGCTGTAGTATTCTACACTGAAGGGAACTCCTCCCAAGGATAACCCGAAGTCCGGCCAGTATACCAAAGCCTTTGGATTTTATAAGTGCTTGTATGTCACATGCATGCTCCCCACACAGGGTGTAGGGCATAAAGGTGACATACAGATGCAAATACTCATAAATGAATTGCGCCAGGAGGAACAAAATACCCCCAAGGACAACGTAGAATATATACATCGAGAAGAAAAAAGTTCAGAAAGGAAATGAAGCAAGACTCCCTTGGCCAGGAGGGTAACAAAAAACTGGAGCAAGAACCATAACAGAGGGAGGAAGGAGGAAGGGAGGGACCAAATACTGCAACAGTGAAGAGAAAGAAATCTACTGCTATGGTAAGATTTTACACAACTGTACTATGTCCTTCCATATTACTTTTGAAGTATTCATCACTAAATAGAGAGTGCAAGAGCTAAGAAGATTGCGGGAGGAAGGCACAAAAGAGCGCTATAAAAATCCATGCAGAATACCTCTAGCAAAACCTGCCCTGGTCCTGGAAACAACATCCAATTTGTAATGCTTAGTAAAAGTATGAACAGAGGACCAAGTAGCAGCTTCAAGGATGGAATTGGTGTCTAAGCCTCTGAAAAAGGCACCACATGAGTCCACTGCCATAGTAGAATGTGTACTTACAGACAAAGAAAACCATTTGCCATGAAAGGAATAACAAAAGGAAAGGGTCTTAGAGATCAAGGAGGAAATAGTTTGCTTGGAAACAGATAAACCCAAAGTTATGTTATGAAAAGAAACAAAAAGTTGCTCAGATTTGCAAATATCATTTGTTTTATCTAAATAATATCTCAGCTGTCTATGTAGGTCCAAGGTGTGGAGAACCTTCGCACTGGCAGACGGTGGAGAAGGAAAAAAGAAGGAAGATGAGAAGACTGATTAAGGGACAATTCATTAAACACCTTATGCATACAAGGAGGATTAGTATGAAGAGACACCCTGCCTCTGTAAAAAAATTAAAAAAGGAGGAATGACTACAAGAGATTGAAGTTCAGATACTCTCTTGGTCAAAGCAAGAGCCAGCAACAGAACAGTCTTCCAAGTACAAAGTTGTAAGGAAGCTGAACTAGCAAGTTCAAAATGAGCCTGGGTCAATTTTTAAGAGATGGTTGCCTTTCAGAAAATGCTTGCACACAGGCCAAAACAGGGTTCAAGGGTAGACAAGCAGACATAGCTGACAGGTGAGCTTTAAATGAAGAATATGCCAAGTGAGCATGGAGCAGATCAAACAAATAAGAGAGAATCAGAGGAACCCCCTACTGAGAAGATATCGTAATGGCAAGAGAGGCACTAAACAGAAAATCTTTTTGACATATGATTTTATGGTAGTGGGCTTTCTGGCCTCCTGCAGAACCCAAAGCACATCCTCAAAAAAGAGGTACCTAAAAGGGATCAAGACCCTATCACCTAAAGTGTCATTTAGAGAATGGACTAGTGAGGACTGATAAGAGATCCCCTGTCTTGTATGAGGAGATCCACCTGGTAAGCTAAACTGTTGTGATTGCCCTTGGCCAGATGAAAAAGAAGGGGGCAAAAAGGGTGTCACCAACAATATTTTGGAAGAGTCCTGTTTGATCTCGTGCAGAACTCTTGGCAGCAGAGGAAGAGGAGGAAAGGCATCCAGAAACATTACCTTCAAAGGAAGAGGCAGGGTGCCCGCTGTCCAAGCCAGAGGACTTGGTACTCTCAAACGGAATAGAGGAAGTTGTTCAGAGGGAAAGCAAAACCAGTGGCGGCTGGTGACTTCAAATCAAAGGGGGGCTGCAGGAGACAGCGGAATGGGTGGGGCCAATGGAAAGGGGTGTGGTCAACTGGGAAGGGGTGGAGCTATGCTCAAAACCACAAAAACTGGAACTTTAATTAAATATGCTGCCCTGGGTGCCAAAACATCATTATGAGAGTCCAATCAAGACAAAATGAAGTGTAGAAGAAAAAAAATATTTCAGTGCTTTGGCTACATGACAACTTACTTAATATCTAGATGGAAACAAAAAGGTTGTGAGGCATGAAAAAATAAATTACTTTTTAAATACATTACTGGAATGCCAGTCAACCCACGGTGGTGGTGGTGCTGTGGTAGCATTATCGTCTCACAGTAAGACGCTGTCCAGTTCGATTCTCAGCTAGTGCGTCTTCTGCGTGGAGACATGCGTGAATGGGCGTACCTTTGTTGAAGGTTGTGCATTAGGGCTGGTAACTCAGCACGTAAAAATCAACTACCAATCATTAGTGGACCGGAGTTCCGCTGTGGCGAAAGACTCAGCAACAACTGGAATGCCAGTCAAAATCAAGTTTAAGAAAAACAAGCAACACTCAACTCAAACCACTTCTCCTTGCACTGCAGTTCTAATTATAATTTATATTCAGCTTTATAAAAGTACTGAGTGACATGCTGAAAGTAGCAATCTCTGTGATACCCCCACTTATAAAAATGTTCCTTATCCAAAAAAAGACCTGCTGCCTGACAACAACTATCTACTTGTTTCATGGGGAAAACAATCATAGTAAAAAATGAACAGCAAACAAGAAAAAAGGTCAAGATAAATTGCTTAAAGGATTACTGCACAGGTTATGGACCACACATGGTAGATTAGCATTATGTTTAGTTTACAGGTAAAGCACGCAAATATGACTGCACGTCTCCAACAAATGTAATGAGCTTCTGAAAATACTGTAATCTTGTCCTTTATTACAAATACTGTCATATGCATTTCAATACCTAAGGCTTATATGTTATCTAGTTATGTAAATATTCTCTGCATGGCAACAACAAAAAAGGCTTTCAATGCTGGTAATTCTTTAACAGTATGTTTATTAAAGCTTACTTGCATCTTACAATCTCAGACAAGCTCACCTGATGGTCATTAAAGCATTGCTACTTAAACACAGAGCAACATGCATTAAAACAGCATGGGTATTCTGAATAATAAGAAGCATAAATCAATAGTATAAAAATATAACAGAAAACCAGAACATTCTGCAAAATCAAGGACAGATGAAAAGCCACTGTAGTACTTGTGTCTACCTTGGATAGGAGGATACTCTGCACACTTACACTGCATAACTGCTCCTTGCCTTGCTTGGACACATCCAGAGTCACTACATGGGGGAGTGGGGTGCAACAAGTATGTCACAATTTGAAATGTCTCTGGCTGATGGTGATGGCCCTGACACATTTGTCATACCTCTCAACTGCAGAGCAAGAAATCTGGACAAAGCCATACATAGAAGTGGGACAAAGGCCCAAAAATAAGGACAATTTTTAAATATTGCTCTTATAAACTTAGAAAGATAATAGAATAGTAGGTATTGCATTAGTATGACTTTTCTGAAGGATATGAAATCTGAAACCTCAAATGTCTGTCATTATTTTCTAACTTCAGTCTTTAATGATTTGCCACTAATTTGCCAGAAAACTACAATTTTATGAAAAACAGACCAAAAATGTGATGCAAATATATAAAATAGCCACACAACACAGGTGAGAACCTGTCAAAGAAGGGACACTTTTTTTTAATATTAGTACTGTTAACTTGAGCAGCTGACAAAAATAAGATAATCTGCATGCATTTCTGAAATTAATCTATAAACTGTCCTTTTGTTTAGGTTTTCACATCCATGCTCATCACACAAGCATAATATACTATCTGTCAATATACAGTGCACCACTGCTGTTCGTCTGATACTTCCATTACAAAAGAAGTTTGATTAACAGTGTTGAGACAAAGTTATTTCAAGCATCTTGTGGTCTTATTAACCTTTAAAACCTTACACAATGTCATGACCAATATAAAATGTTGTGACATTATTAATATTAACTCTCCTACTTTGAGGCAACAGTGTTGAGCCAATATTAGCATTAAATACCATACCCTGAAACAGTAAATTTTTGAGTATAAAATATCTTCAGGTAATAACTGCACAGTTCCCTTATCATAACAGTCAAAGCGCACTTCAGCATATCTGACAAACCTGGCCTTTGTCATGAAAACAGGAAATACGTCTGAAATTATCTGTTTTGATATACTCTTAAAACATGAAATGCACAAAAGCTCAGATTGCTAAAAGAGTGTGCTCATTTGTCATTTCATAATATACATCATCCTAAATTACCTTCCTACAGTCAGCATCCCCAGTATTTAGGTAAAACATTATGGCAGGAGTCGGACACCTACCTCAGTTTAATGAAGAAGTGTAAAAAAAGAGTGACTGTGTCCGCCTCCGTCACAAACTAAAGTCTGACTGATTCCTCTCTCTGCTCGAACTCTCCATTACTTAAGCCAGGCAAGCCCAAAAAAACTAAGCAAAAAGCAGCAAACAAAGCTGTTCATGCAACGGTAGCACCGTAGCAAGTAATCCAAGTAAGTACTGTGCTGTCTGCTACTGATTGTTTCTCACTCTCTTTTTCGAGAAGAGAGTGAGAACCAATCAGTAGCCATCCAGCCGTCCATGTCACGTATGTGACTGCGGACGTGTCAGTCCGACCCCCTTCCAATTCTCTCTGTGGTTAACTGCATAGATGTCTGGGCATCACACTGATGCCTTTCTCTCATTAATCTGGACTGCTTTTACAGCAGTCTAGAATCATTTACAGAAACTAAAAAAAAAACAAAAAAAACCCCTGTACTCGACTAGCATCTGCAGTTCGAGTTCCAGGACTTTGCGAGTCAGTCGTACTCACTTAGAGCATTAGTAAATATTCATTTATGATTTTTAAAAATTAAATATTGACTCTCTTCCTCACAGCTGGGGGGGGGACTGCAATCCTGCAGCCCGATGGAATGAGCCGCCATCTACCATAAGAATACCACACTGATGGACTACATCCAGAAACACACCTCTATGAAATATCCATTCGTGAGCCTGTGTTCTGTACCTGCTCAGTCTGCCACAAGATTGTGCTATGAAGGAATGTAAACTGCCTGTGAGTCATCCAGTAACTGACAGCCATATTCCAGGCCTGAAGAGCTAACTTGTAAAGGAAATAAGACCTTGTACCCCTCTGTTGTTGATATACCACATCATGGTGTTATTGACTGAGAAGATTTTCAGGGGGTTGGGGAGAAAAAGGGAATGAAAGGCCTGTACAAACAGAAGCAGAGCCCTCATCTCTTTTACAATGACATGGTCTGACATCAGCCACAAGAAGAAGACCGCCCCATGTCAGTGGCATCTGTGAACAGTCGTTGGGAAGGACCTGGAGCAGGAAAGGGCAGTCCTGGACTGAGAGAAATTTATGAAATCCACCACTGGAGCTCAATGTTGAGACAAAGAATAGGGAATTCCAGGGGGTGGCAATGTCGAAGCCACACCACTCTGAGGCACCACTGAAGCTTCCTTAAATGAAGCCTGGCAAGAGAAAGTATGGGAATGGTGAAGGCCATAAACCCCAGAATCCTGAGAAATTCCTTGGCTGTGAGAGAGGACAGAGGAAGAAGAGACAAAAACTTGGGACCAGGAAGACAGGCCAACATGAGAATTGTCTGAATTAGCAACAGAAAAAAATATGATCCAGGGAGGGCATGAACACTGACTTCTTCAGATTTATGGTGAACTTCAGACTTTGTAAAAAATAAGTGGTAAAGTGAAGAGCTTTTAGAAAACTGCTGGGAGTAGAAGCCTGAATAAGCAAGTTGTCTAGATAAGAGAATATCTGTATCCCTCAAAGTCTTCAAAAGGCAATGACAGGAATGAGGGATTTGGTGAATACCCTTGAGGCAGAAGAAAGGCCAAAGGGCAACAGACTACTAAAAATGAGAGGAAAAAACAGAGAAATGTAAATATTTCTTGAACAGAGAGTGAATGGGCATGTGAAGATAGGCATCCTTGAGGTATAGAGAGAAGGCCTGGGGGAGAAGAGGAGGAAACAAAGTCTGAAGAGACAGCATACTGAAAGAAGAGACCTTGAGAAAATTGTTGAGAAGAGAGAGGTCCAGAACTGGTTTCCAAGTTCCCTCCTTCCGAGTAACCAAGAACATAATATACTGGAGTAAAAACCTCTTCCCACCTGAGTGGGTGGAACAGGTTGAATGACGACTTGATCCAAAACGGGCTGCAAAACCTCTGGGAAAAGAGAATGTTGGTTTGGAGGAGGATGAGAAATGCCTGAAAAGGGGGAAAGAAGTTTTCATTTCATGAAATATCCCAGATCAATGACAGGTAGCACCCAAGAGTCTGAGGTGATCTGTTGTTAATTTGGAAGATACAGAAAGAAGTGGAGAGACAAGGGGAACTGGCCAAGGGGAATAGGAGGCAAAATGTCAAATACAAACAAGCCTGAGATGAAAGGAAGTCTTCTGAGAAGTAGCAGTTTAAATGGACTTAACAGGGGGAATATGCTTGGACCCCTTCTTACATTTGGGTGGTTGACAAATCTGCCTATGAATGAAAGCAGAGTTTGAAGGGTAATTCCTCTTAAATCTGGGTATGGAGAGACAAAAATAAGCTTGAGTTTCTACATGGCCTTACCCTTATCCTGGAGGGACTTAAAAATGTCAGCAACAGCAATTCCAAAAAAAGATTTTCATTATCCAGAAGAGCATCCAAAAGTTTGGTTTTAATATCATCAGGTAAGGCAATAGCCCTGGAAGAGACATCAGCAGCATTGTAACTGCATTTTATGGAGTGGGGAGCAACCTGGGAAGCAGATGCAAGCAGGGAAAGAGCTGAAGCTTTCCCTTCTGAATCAGGCAGATCAGCTACAACTTTAGCTACCTGAGAAAGGACAGCCAAGACATACATGGTCATGTAGATTTGATAATTAATAACTCAGAATGACAAAGTGGCACCAATATATACTTTTTACCCAACATTTCTATAGTTCTACTATCCTTATCAGAAGGAAGGAGCTTAGAAGAAGGCAACAGTTTAGAAGGCTTATCAGTTGAGACTGAAACCACAGAAGGGTCAACAGAAGAACATTTAAACAAGAACTTGCAGTCCTCAGTCACCTTGTAGAACCTGTCACATTTCTTAGGGACCAGGGGCTGAGAGTATGGGGGCTTCACCCCCCCACCCCCCATTGTGCGGGGCTGTGCCCCCCACACCCCCCTAACTATATATTCTAACTCTAGGGTCGCACTGCAGTGGGGAAGAGGGCATATCCCATTTTCTTGCCAATAATGCTTGTTGGTCAAATGGACTGTCGGGCAAAACAAAGTAGACCCATATATATATATATATATATATATATATATATATATATATATATATATATATATATACATACATATATATACATACACAGGTATGTCCACAAATATACAGATACCCATGTGTAGACATATATATGAACACATATATACAACATCAACATCATATATATCTACACACATATAGATAGATGGTTCTACCTGACTTCATCGACACGCCGGAACATCGACAGCGAAATCGGAAGCCGCAGAAGAGCGAAAGTGCAGAAGACCGACGCGACGGGACCCAGAAGATCGACAGTGCAGAAGACCGACCCGACGGATGAAAGCACCGGCGCTGAGGAAATGGGAAAAAGGCTGTGTAAGTATGCGGTAGTGGAGACGTTAGGGTCGAAAAGGTAAGTGTGGATAGGGTGGGTTAAGTGAGTTAGGGTTAGGGAGCGGTCAGGTAAGTGGTGAATGTGTTTGGGTTAGGGCGGCGGATAAGTGAGTTAGGGTTAGGGGCCGGGTCAGGTAAGTGAGTGATTGTGTTTGGGTTAGGGGCGGATAAGTGAGTTAGGGTTAGGGGCGGTCAGGTAAGGTGTCTGGTGAGTGTTGGACCTTAGGGTTAGGGTTTGGGTCAGGGTTGTAGGTAGTTGTGTATGTGAGGTTTAGTGTGGGTTTGCAGGGATTTTGGTGTGCTTGTTGTGTATGTGGTTTTGGATGGGGAATGTGTTTTGTTTGTTGATTGTGGTGTGTGAAGTGTATAAGGTTTGGTGTTTGTGTACCGTCGGTTATTTCGTTGTCGGGTATGTGAATTTTCGTGTTTTGGTACTGTCGGTGTTTTGGTGTTTCGGTGAAGTCAGGTAGAACCAGATAGATATATATATATATATATATATATATATATATATATATATATACCTACATACACGTCTACATATATACAAACACACACACAAACATATATGTATGTAAATACATGTCTTCTATATTACCACCATAGTGCTGCATGCTATGTGTGAGGAAACAGCACACATAGCAATACACACATATATCTACAGCTGTCAGTGTGTACAACATGGATGGGTATGTCACATGTGAACCCCTTGTTGGGACCACATTGCCCTTGTCTGTGAAGTATGGAATGGGAATATGGGAAGTATGGCAGGTATAGTTGTGGAGGTGGTCAGAGCTGGTAGATATAGAGGAAAGCCTACAGGGGTGATATGTGACACATGTGGTGGATAAACACCCTGGATGGTGTGTGTGTGGTCTGTGATGTGGATGGCCCATGGGCCCCAATATGGACATAATGGGAACAAGCCTCTCATCCACTGCTACTCACAACAGCAGTCTATGTCCTGAAGGTGTCTGGCCTGGAGGCTGAGCAGGAGGAGCATGTGGGCCCTGTGAATGTGTGCTGGGTGCCTCAAGGTGATGTAGCACATCCCACATGTGTCTGTGGAGCCTGTTATGGAACAGACCCTGGACCTGACCCGAGGGTACAGGAACATGTCTGTGTGTGCCCCGGGGGGTGGGGGTAACAACATCCCCTGAGTTGGTTCCACCTGACGGTATTGCTGGACCAGTATATGAGGAGGCCTCAGGGTGGGCCACAAATGTGATGTGGCCTGGTAACATGGGCAGATGAGTTTGGAGTGGTGGTTCTGCGGGCCAGTAGTACATATACATACTATTGTGTCACTGTTATAGAACATATGTGAGTAGTAATAGTCTACACAATCCCAGAACAGTCCATCAGCATGCATAGATAACCCCAATAACATAGAATGTCAGATGTACAGCAAACACATAGCAAGCATACCACAGGCATATTTGGAACCATTGCGGCCTTGACAATGGCATGCAGGTGAATAGTCTGTAACAGGCCAGCAATGATAGTGTCCACACAGGGAACATGGCTACAAACACATTGCACAAAGCATGGTACAGTACAATATCTGCCCCACTGGTAGGTATGCTGTGGTCATACCTATTGAGTTGTGTGTACAGTTTGTTGTCGCTGATATGGTAGGGGGTGACAGTGATGTGTATTAAGAACTGTGGTAACCTTGCTGCATGACTTGCTCACACCTGTGTCCATTTTTATGTCTTTCAGGGCTGAGAGTCAAGAGCTACAGAGACAGTAGAGTGTCCAAAAGTACTGCCAACACAGGAGGAACTGCAGACAGATTAGGAGACACCATTTGTAGAAACCCTTAGTACCTATTTTGAATTTACTGGACCTAGGAGTGATCTCACTTAAATTACTCCAGCATACGAGCAATAGTATCCCCAAAGGAAAATTCCTTTGGAGGGGGGGGGTGGGATTCAGGCTCAAAACATTCTCTTCCTTTGAACCACAGTCCATAGAAGTAATATGATAGGAGTATGCAAGGGATTCCTTCAGAGACTCTAGGCCCTCAACTGAGGAATCAGGTTCTCTTGTCCTCTTAACAGGTAGGGAAGACCAGGGAGAAGCAGGGATTGACACCCCTTGAGGAGGCTTCAAGGTCTTCAAGACATTTAACAAGCCTCAAGCAAAATCCTGCCATTCACATTGGGGAGCTTTAGCATTAGGGGCAATATGCTTGGTCTTTTGATTTTTCTTAAGTGGGATGTCCACCCTAACAATGCTCTGTGACTCATTCCCTTAGCAAGATTCAATGATCATAGTAGGAATCTCTTCCCAGACTCGATTTGAGGAATCACCCTCAGCCTCTTGGAAATAATCAACAGTGGTTCCCCTCAACATCTGGAGCAGACATTTGAAAATCCTCAAAGGACATGCGAAAACTCTCGTCCATGCCAGCCTTCAATGGGGTCGCAGAAGAGAAATCTGATGCAAGCACCAGACATTCTTCAGGGCTTTCACTAGCTTCTAGAGAGACATCTGGTGAAGGATGGAGAGCACTGGATCAGGTCTAGACTTTTGTGCCTTCTTCTTAGTAGATGACTGTCCATTGGAATGGGAGGATACCACAACAGCTCATTGAGCCAACAATTTAAGACACTGATTCTAAAGGTATATGGAGAGGGAAGGCAAATGACTCCAGAGGTTCTTAGGGACAAACGCTTGAAAGACAGAGCACTGTGTATGGTTGTGGGATGCACCTAGGCAAAAAAGACAATGGTCATTGAGCCTTTATGGATAATCTACCTCCCACGATGACATTTCCCCTTCTTGGATGACATGAACACAAGTAATAATAATAATGAGAAAAAAAAAAGAAAAAAAAAAACAATGGGACACTTATCTAAAGATAACTTTGTAACCAGCACAGCAGACAGGAATTCAGACTGACATTCAATAATCGTGTTCAGACTGGCAGCAAAAAAGTTCTGAGTATTTGCATCGGCTCATCACCTTTATACCGTACATAGAAAGGGAGCATACATGTGATGTACAGCCACCTATAAAATCCAAATACTTTGGTATACTGGCCAGATGTTGGGCTATCTTTGGGAGGAGATCCCTTCAGTGAAGATTACTACAACAGTGATATGGAAGGACATCTGCTACAATGGAGCTTAAAAAAATTCTGGGAGAAACAATCAGCTTTTAGCGGGAAATACTTCTTATAGGTGGGTATTGAAATTTGATTTGCAACAGTGAGGATATGTCTGGGGGTCTAGAATGGAAAATATATCAAAATAGGGTAAATTTTTGAAGAAATGTATGAAAACATTTGGCATGGCAGATGTTAATTTAGTAGTAGGAGTTTGGAAAGAATTTACATATTATTGCCCAAGGTACAAAAACTGGGCTAGGTTAGACAGAAATTAAATTTCACAGGGACATATGCATTTAATTGAAAGTTTTGATACCTATCCAATAAATATTTTGGATCATGAGCCAATAATAACTACAATAAAAAATGCAGATTAATGCAATAAAAACGAGACACTGGCACGTCCCCACCTATCTGTTAAACAGAAAGGAGTTTAAGGAATGGGTAGTGGAAGTTATTCGGGAGTTATTAGGAAGATAGAAATTTCCTCAGAAAATACAGCTAGGGAGTGGCATAAAACGAAAGTGGAGTTTAAAAACAGGAAATGAAAGAAAAAGAGATAAAGTTAAGAAGTAACAAGAATTATTTAGAGAGACTGACAAAGGTTAAAGTATTGCAGAATAGGCTGAATCTCGCAGTACAAGAAAAGGCACAGCTGCAAAATAAAGAGGAAAATAAGGGATTACCTAGATAATATGCATGAGTTTAGAAACATTGCTGTTAAGCAACTGTTTTTGATAATAACTCTAGAACACAAAAGCTTTTAGCACAACAGCTCACGCAACAGAAAGTAGAAGGGGTTGCTGCCAAGCTTAGGGAGCCTATATCAAGGGAAATATCCAGAGATCCTGTAGAGGTATTAGAAATATTTCAGAAATTTTAAGAAAATCTGTATAAAGCAGAGAAATATGGAAATCAAGAAAAAAGTACAAATGGAAATGCTTATGGAAGAGTTAACTATGCCAATGTTAGAAGCAGGTGACGCTCAATTACTAACAGAATAGAAGGAGATAAAAATGATGATGTACAACCGATCTAAAGGAAAGTCTGTAAGAACAGATTGGAAGCTAGCAGCAAAGAAAGTGATAAAGATCTGGAAGATTTTGTCTCAAAGTTTTTTAAAAGGAGGAGAAGCACCAACATTCTGGAAGAAAGCGGTGATGGCTATAATACCTAAAGATGGTAAAGACCCATCAGATCCAGCTTCATATGGGGCCATTTTGATTTTAAACCATGACTATAAAGTGCTTATGTCTACAATTGCTAAAAGAATGGCAAAGGTGATGCCAAAATTGATAGATATGGATCAATATGGTTTTGATGAGGGGAACAAACATTTGACAACATTAACAGAACAAGAGGGAAGCAGAATGTAAGAAAATACCACTGTTGTTGGTGGGTCTTGATGCAGAGAAAGCATTCAACAATGTAAGCTGGGATTTTATGAGTAGGGCAATGGAAGCATTTGCATTCTCTGACAAAATAAGGTTAATTAGGAGGATATATGAGGGACTGGAGGCAAACCTTAAGTGTAGAGAGGGGATTCCTCCCTGACAAGTTGTGTTTGAACAGAGGAACTGGGCAGGGGTATATTCTTTCTACTTTGTTACTTGCAATATATTTAGAACCATTGTCAAACAAAATAAGGTACTCAGAAACTCAAGGATATAATTGATATGGTAATCAGGAAAAGTTGGCTTTATTTGCAGTTGATATTATTCTGTACCTGATAAAACCAGAAAAAGGCATATCAGTGTTGTGGAACATTTTGAGACAATTTCAAGTCTTTTCATGACACAAACAAACTGGTTTAGCAATACTCGTATTTATGAAAACATGATAAAATGAAGTACTTTGGAGCATGGGTTAAAAAGGATTCTGTTAAGGCAGATAAGGATATGTGGGAAGACACTAAGGAGATAACTCAAAAAGTGAGAAATTGGAAGCTTTGTTCTATGGATATGGATAGCAAGATACAAGCAGTGAAAATGTATTTAATCCATTTAGTTTTATACATGGGTCAGGCATATTTCTATCAACCAGAGGACAAGTTGTGGAAAGCAATTATTTAAAAATTGAAGGATTTTATCTGGGAGGGGAAGAGGGTAAGATTAAAGTGGGATAAGTTGATCCTTCCAGTAGAACAAGGTGGTTTGGGATTCCTTGATCTGAAGGGGTATTTCAGAGTTACACAGCTGAGGCTCTTAGACATTTTCACAAGAAAAGTTATAATTCAAAATGGAAAGGGATGATGATGACGAAACTGGGGGAAGCTCAAGAAATAAAGAGAGAGTGGGATTTTGGATGCAGATTCTTAAGGAGAATAACAATAATTAGACAGAATATTACATTCATAAAGTAGCAGAAAGTGTTCTACGACCTAAGCCAACACAGGAATGGAGAAAGGAGATTCTGCCCATTGGGGTAACTGCAATTAGGGGTACAGAGAATAGGCTAGAGGGGGCTGGAATTTACTGGAGAAAACTGGTAAAGGAACCAGTGTATTTGGGAGCAAATAATTAGAAAGGGAGAGGTAACAGAATGGGAAGTGGCCAAGAATTCATTTAGACTGCAAGTTAGGAATTGCCTTTCATATTTGTGATTAATACCAGAGTATAGGCAAAGAGAAAGGAATAGGGGGATCCTAAGTGAAACACCAGCACTGATAAAGTTTTCAGTAGAATCTAGAACAGAAGTTGACATTAAAAAAGGATAACTAGTACAGCATATAAAATATTGCATGATAACTATATGAATCAATCAGAAGAATTTAGAAAGGATTGGGGAGATAGATTGGATAAGCAATTAAGCAATTCACAAATAAACAGTGGGAGTATATATATGCAGCTCCCAAATATGCAACAAAGTCTAGAAAATTTAGAATCTTTGCTTGAAGTGTTTGCATAGGCATTTTACAACCCAAGCAGACTCCAAAGAATTTTTCCTCAGGTAGACTGCAGATGTTGGAGCTGTGATAGGGAAGAAAAAGGTAATTGGAAACATATTTCTTGGGAGTGTAATGAGTTGCTAGACTTTAAAAATTCATTGCAGACTACTCTCTCAGAAATACTGGGTGAGAAAATTGGTGTAACTAAGGAAATTATTTTTTTGAACTGTGATACAGACTTAGAATTGCCTCTATATAGTAAGGCCTTGCTGAGTTTAATTCTGGTGGCTGCCAAAAAAGCAATTATCTAGAAAATGGAAATCAAAGTCTAAACAATTGTACTAGAAACAGTGAATACAGTAACAGAGATGAAAGAACTGGAAGTGGGATCATTAGAAAAGGGTAGGAGCAAATTACATAGAAAAATGAGAATTGTGGGAACAATACATGCAGAATAATGCTTTGGAGGAGAAATAAGGTTTAAGAGAAGGCAGGAACTGAATGAGCTATGTAATGTTTGACTGACAATAGTTGTACAGAAGCTTTTATGTGATGTATAATTTTTGAAAATATGTCAACATGGTTTGTTTTCATTGATATAAATACATGACTGGATATAACATAGTTGATAATTCAATAAAGATGCTTCTTGTTTCTAAAGAGTGATCCTTGTCATTTTCCCCATTACTATAGGCTTGTAGTGTTTCATCATTCTATACACCATGGCTGAAGGCGATCTACATAAGAACACATCTATGTGGATGGGAGTTTGTGTAGTAAAAGTGAAAAGGTAGACAGTCTATTACTAAGAAATTGCCATCATGCCCAGATAAAGTATTTAACATTTTCCCCTTCAGCTCTTCTTCTCTATTCTCCTTATTTATTAATAAACTACACACAGATGTCCACCTCCTTCCCATAATTCTACATGAAGATGACATAGCTATTTACAGATCAAGCCCCTCCCCATTAAATATGCAAAGTGAGTTACAGAAAGACCTTGAACTACTATTGAAATGGCTATATCAGTACAAACACATACTCAACATTAAGAAAACCACAGCTATGTTATTTCAACACCCCCCACCAAAAAAATGGACTGTTATTCAAAACAAGCAATAACCTATCAAAACAGTACAACAACACATGTAACTTAGGCATATGCTAGACTCAAATCTCAACATACAGTATCATATCTAAATTACGAAAGCCAAAGTAAACAAAGGAAATTGTTTACTTTGTTTATAAAGCCAAAGTGAACAAATTCCTTTTCTGAGCTAAAATGATTTTCATCTTCCTCTACCCAACAGGAAGAACTGCCATAAGGTAAGAGACCCCTTTCTGCATCTACAGTATGGACTACCAACCATGGTAGCAGCCTCAAAAATAACCTAAGTTTACTTCAAATAATATATTAATGTTTATAACTCTACCATCTAAAAGACAACATCATTAAACCACATTGCCAAAGGTAACATGGCTCCCAGTCAAACTCAGACATGTACCTCTACTGGTATCTTCCATCGATAAACTTATCACTTTAAACTTAATTCACCTTCTTTGCTGGAAGACTATTCACAAGCAGCCACCCCTTACAACTCAAAATCCTTCCCACCATCTATCCTTAGCCTACAAACTCTACAAAATAAGCTGCAATGCACTGAACATGTTTCCTCAGTACTAACACTTAAATTATGGGTATCCCTCCCACCAAGTATAAAATCCAAATTGTCCTAAGTAAAATTCCATTCCTGTTTAAAGATGCAGTGTGTAAATGGTTCCTGACTAAGGTTATGACTTAAAAACAAATCACAAAACAAATCCCTGTAACTATGCTCATTATGATTAACAGATCTACAGAAGTATACTGCAACTCTCCCAAAGCTCTCTTTTTAAATTTGTTGCATTCCACTTTTTTGACTCTCTTCCCTTATTCTCATGCTGCATCTTCCCCTCTACAACTACTGTTGTATAGATTATAAATAGTAAGTGTTTTTGAAGGCATGTGTTTAGCAAACTATACCGTTAAGGACCACTGTGTACTCTGTGCTATGCCCTCCTCTCAATAACTGCAGCAACAGTATATATTAAGTAGCAGTAGTGCCTTGCCTTTATCATATTTATCACACTATGTTATTAAGGTCTACTGTATATAAATTTATGATTTAGCTAAACTATCTCTGTAAAGAACAAGGAGTGTTCACTTTACTGACTGCTTTTACTGTAACATTCCTGGGATGAACTTGAAAAGAGACCATTTAGATCAGTATTCTACAACAGTTAACAAGCAAGAAAGTAAGCAAATTTAATAAATAAACAAACAAACAAACTTCCTACCAAAATGGAGATTCTCACCTCTCAGCAGACTATGGTTGGTGAGTGGAAGGTGTTCTGGTGACTTCAATCACCTCTGAAACCCAGATGGATGGACTGGAGGGATTAAGGGATTTAGACCACCAACCACTTCCTGAGGAGGAGCTACATGCTTCCCAGCTGAGGGAAACTTCCTTGGCTTGTATCTGTGAAGTTTCCTGTATAGTCAAGGATGTGGAAGCCTGGGCCCAGCCTGTTCTTCAAGTGAACAAAGCAAATAAGCAGCCATAGCTAATGCCTAGTTTAAGTTCTGTCCATCTACTTGATCACATGCCAGAGCAGAATTTTAATACATCTTTGCCTGTTTTTTGTCTGCACATTGTATTTGCTTTGTTCAGTTTGTCTAGCTATACTCTAGGTAATTCCATCCAGAATCATTATCTATTTGTTCATCATTGTCCATCAATTACGCTACACTATAGCCTTGTCATCCACTAGAAAGGTGCTATGCCATCCTCTTAAATTATTGCTGGTTTGGATTGATATCTATGGGCTGCTTGGATTCTTCATTATTGTAATCTCTTGGGTTATACTTTTTAGGCTTTGTTTCCTCATTTCATCACTCTCCTGGTGTTTATTCTGCTGGCTGGCCAACAGCACACTTTTGGACTGTTTGATCACCTTGAACAGTCTATCATATTTCTTGTGGGTCAGGTTCATTCATTTGTTGACTTGGCTAATGTTACATAAGTTCATAGGTAAGTTCTAGGCTAGTTTCCCTTGCAGGCCTTTTAAAGCTTAGTCAATTTCCCTTTTTATGCTCAAAGTAACCTATCCTATTTGGTTAGAGACTGGTCTAACTTATCCCATGATCGATAATTACATATTATGCATAATGAAAATGACTGGGATCATACCATAGATAATTTGAGGGGACCCATGCACAGGATAAAGAATGTAGAAGCTACACCTATCCGTTAGCAGTATCGGGACAGTCCTGGGTTAAATTTTATGTTTCCCATCCATAGATCCAAAATGCACTTGAATCACTAGACCAATTATTTCTGATACCATTCGACTTGGTGATGTACAGTAAATCCATCAGTACTGGGTCAGGGGATGCCTTGTATGCCAGACACAGGTCACCTTCTTAGCAAAGTACAGTGATAGTGTTATGAGTCGGTCCATGCAGTACATGTTGTTTAGGTCTTGTATCCTTCTACTAAGGTACCTCTGCATTAACTCCAGTTGTTGCATACTGAACCAATTACCCTGTGTTTCCACCTATGACAAGGAGACATTTTTATAGGGTTGCCAGTGTATATAAGAAAAGGTCCCAAGGAAGCTGATTTGGGCAGCCCTGTAGTGGTTTGAAGTCCCAGAAACATTGGTAGAATTAGTGCAAGCTATGTACAAGGATCCAATGACTCAAGTATTTACAGTGTTCAGTCTTACAGAGGCGGTTTCCAGTGGGATTGGGTGTGTACCAGGGTTCAGCTCTGAGCCAGTTATTGTTCATACTAGTGATGGACTAGATTAGCAGACAGGTCTGAGGGGACAGATCAACAAAGTTGCTGTGTGCAGACTCTAAGAAAGAACATGAAACCTAGTACAGATAAGGCAGTTATAATGGCAACAAACGGTGGAGTTTAGAAGAAGCTGAGAATTGTAACAGATTAACAGCTTCAAGTATCTTGGAGAGGTGGATGAGGAGAAGGGAACTCTGAGTGAGGAGGTCAAAGCTAGAATCAGAGGGGCTGCAGCCAACTGGCACAGAGTGTTAGGTTTTGTATATGACAGAAGAATGCCAAAGAAGCCGAAAAGTAAAATGTACAAAAAAGTGATGCTACCAGTACTTCTGAATGGCATGGAAACCTGGACAGTAAAGGTGAAGCATTTGAGGAAGCAAGAGGTAATGGAGATGAAGTGCCTGCGATGATTGGTAGGATGCACACTGTGGGACAGACAAATAAATAATGACATAAGAACAGCTACAATTGCAGAAAAGGTCAACCATGGCAGATTATGGTAGTTTTGGCATGTGCAGAAAAAACAGAAGACAATTTAAAGAAGAAGATTTGGGACAGACAGGAAGAAGGCAAGAAGGAACAAGGGCATCCTGCAAAGAGGTGGATGGATTGTGTGAGAGTGGGCCTGCAATAGTCAGGCATGAGTGTCTAAGAAGGCAGAAGAGTGGCTTTGAATAAACAGAGATGGTGACAGTTGACATTACACCTGACCCCATGTAGAAAACGGGAAAAAGGCGGTTAATGGTGATAGCGCCTGGCTACAATGAACCAATTTACCTGCCATCTTGTTTATTTTGTTTTGTACCTGGTGGGTCTTTTGTTGGTCATTCTGCTTATACTTATACCTTCCGGATGGACATTTTTCAGCTTTATTGAAGCAGTGCTGAACCAGTCATACTTCTACTTGGCTGTCCACAGACTATAATTCTGTGACTTGTATATCTGGACAATTGTTTATTCCATTAAATTTAGACTTTCCCAAACTTGGAATTAGTTTCAGTCATGTCTGGATATGCACGGATTTTAGAGGACTGGACTGCTGTTATAGTAGTTATTACATCTGATGTGTGCACCCCATAAGGGAAATATTTTTCTGCTTCTGGAGTTTGTCTGCTAAAGATTTACTGGACTGTATGACCTGCTCTTCTTCTCAAGGTACTAGTTCATAATATGCCATAGTCTAAAGAGGCATTATTGGCTACATAAGACTATACTGCTTCTTATTTTATTTTCAATGTTAAGGACCACAGTTAAAAACTGGCCTCAAAAATTGATTCTGTTTTGGTATACATTGCTGACGCAGTTTTTGGACTACTACATTTTTTTTTCTTTTTTTAACTGTAACTTGTAGTGCACGGTCATGGAGCAAATAAAGCACAATGCACTACAAGGAATTATGAGTGGGTCTCTGATCCTAACCTACAGTTTTGTGTTCTTGACTTGGATGCCAAGATTCCCCTTGACAGAGAAGCTCTAAAGGTGAATTTCTTGGCATCCATGTCTTGAACACATAATAAAACAGTTAGGATTGGTGTACTGATCATAATCCTCTATATTATGACCACAGTTGGCCAAATCTGTTATATCATGATTACTAAAATTCTGTTATTACAAATTTTGAACCCATTCCCTCTATGGCCTTCTTACATGCATTGTTATGAAGTTTGCATAGTGTGACATTTAGCATGTAATCTAGGGGTTCTAACAATGAGCTAATAAATATGATGTAGTTACTATTACAAAGAAGGATAATGACTTACAAATAACATAAAAGGTCAGACAATCAGATAAGTGGGATTTTGCATATCATGATCACAATTGTTCAAAACTATTATATTATGACTGCTGCAGACATATACTTGATGATACATACAACTTTTTAAATTCATTATTACAATGTTTTGTTGCTATATACATTGTTTGAAGACTCTGTACTGTTACACTGAATAATTATGCAACAAGCAGGAAGGCTAACAAAGAGAAATTAATTATGATGGGGTTAATATTTCAAAGAATGATGAAACTGTAATACAAGAGTGTTATCAAGTATTAGATGGGGGCATCATTTGTGATGTTAATATTATATTATATTATTCATACAGGAGTGTTACATGTAATTAGTGAATGTATAAAAAGGAGGTATCTTAAATTTAAGATGAAATGCAGCAATGAAGAAATACTGTCATTTACACGGGGGGAGAGAGAGAGATAATTTTGATCAAATTAAGGATGCTGCTATGGAGGCAGAATGGATCCATTCTATAAGAGTACTGTTGTACAGGAGAATAAGGGAAATCAGAATTTATTTGTATAACAATGATGAGCATAATTTCAAAAATTATGACTTGAATTGTTTAATGAGGGACAGAGAATAGGTAGGCATAGAGCTGGCATTCTCTGGCCTCCATCAGGGAAAGTAGAGTTGTGTAAGTTGAACTTAACATAACTGTAGATGTGTGAATGATCACTGCTGCCGTAGCCTTATCTATATGGGCTATATCCTACCAAGGATATAACAAGCAGCCAACTTTCAAAACTTCAGGGCACCTTTTACTTGCCCAAAATGGCAGGCAGCTCACCTTTCTAAAAGACAAGTCTGGCCATGTGAAGCCTTTCAGAGCTTTCCTACAAGCAGAGGGAGGAAGCCCTGGAAGGGCAATGCTAGGAATAACAAAAAATAAACATCCACATTGGCATAATATACACAACAAAAAACTTGGGGGGGGGGGTGGAGGGAGGGAGCAGCTACTACAGCACTGATCATTCGAACATCTACTGTTACGCTAAGTTTAACTTATACAACTGCACAATGTTTAACATACTGATCACTGCTGTAGAAGCCTTAGCTATATGGGCAAATTACCTTAGCTAATTGAATTTGGGAGGTGGAAGGAGAAGAGTCCAAGAGCCCCTGTAGCAGGATCCTAAGCAGAGCTTGACCTGGATCTTTGTAAAAATATGAACAGAGAATCAAGTAGCAGCTTCTAGAATACTTTTAAAAGCCATCTCTTTTCCATATATGAAGCCAAGGCCCTGACAGAGTGGGTCTTGACCCTGCCTGGAACAGGTTTGTTATGGTGAGTATAACAAAAGGTAATTGCCTTAGATAATCATTTGGAAATAGTCTGTTTTGTCCCAGGTTGTCCCTTCCTCTTACCTTCACAAGAAATGAACAACTGATCCGAAGATCAAAAAGATTTAGTTCTGTCAAGATACTACCAGAGTTGTGTGTGGACATGCAATGTATGGAATATCCTTTCTTCCTCATTTTCAGGTTCAAGAAAGAAAACAGGAAAATGGATATTTGGCTTAAAGAAAATTCACTTACCACTTTGGGCATAAAAGAAGCATTAGTTCTCAAAAAAACCCTGTCCTATGGAAAATGACAGAGAGAGCTGACTCAACATAACAGCTTTCAACTCAGATACCCTTCTTGTACAAGTCAGAGCAATCAGTAAAATTGTTTTTATGTTAAGATCCTCAAATCAACTGGATTAGCTGGTTCAAATGGACCAAATGCTAGCTTCTCCAGCATAACATTAACATACCAAGGAGGGGTCATTGTTTTGCTTGGGGGGACTATTATGCAAAACCCCCTTCAAGAATGTTTTGATATAAAACTGCACTGAAAGTGGAGGAACTATAGACAGACATGCTGAAATGAATGACAAATGAACGTTGATAGAGGACTAAGAAAGGCCATAGGATAGAAACTCACACAAATATTGTAAAACTAGAGGACAACTAGCCCTGAATAGGTGGTGGCTATAGTGTTGGCACCAACTAGAAAACCTTTTCCATTTGCTAATATATGATTTTCTAGTAGCAGGCTTTTTTGGTTCCATTAGTATCTGCTGTACTTCCTCAATAAACAGGTACCTAAAAGAAATAAAGACCCTATTATCCAAGCAATCAACTGATGATGATTTGTGTTGTGCTGTGGCAAGCATTCCTGTTCTTCTATTAGTACATCCAGTCTGTGAGGAAGCTTGTGACCTGATATGAAAGATGCCTTTAAGAAATTGTTTGACCTCATATCTAGAGGTTAGAGGAGGAGGGGTCAAGGGCAGACAAACAGAAATTGCTGACAGGTGAGCTTTAACTGAAGAATATGCCAACCCAGCAAGGAGCAAATTAATGAGAGAGAACCAGAGGAGTCTCCACAGATAGGGGATCCTGATTGTGAGAGAGGCATCAGACAGAAAATCCCTTCTATTTGCACATATATGATTTCCCATTAGTGGGTTTCCTGCTCTCCTGTAGAACCTGAAGCATCTCATCAGAAGAGAGATGCCTGAAAGGGATCAACACCCTATCACTCAAAGCGTCAGTTGAAGAGTGGAGATGTGAGGTTGGATAAGAGATTCCATGCCTTGTGTGAGAAGATCCACCAAGTCAGGCAAATTGTGGTGAATGACCCTGGCCAAGAGAGAAAGAAAGGGGAACCAATGCTGTCTGGGCCAAAAGGGAGTTGCTAGCAAGATTTTGGGAGAGTCCTGATGGATCTTGTGCAAGACTTGTGGTAATAAAGGAAGGGGAGGGAAGACATACAGAAATATCCCCTTCCAAGTAAAAGACAGGGCCACCCACTTTCCAAGCCAGAGGACTTGAAACTCTGGAACAGAACAGAGGAAGTTGCCTGTTCAGAAGAGAGGCATCTACCTGAAGAATACCCCAACAATGGACAATATCCAGGAAAACATCACTGCGAAGCATCCATTTTGAGCTTGTGTGCTGGACCTGCTCAAGGAGTCTGCCACTAGATTGTGCTTCAAGGGAATGTAAACTACCTGAAGAGTCACTTGATACTGGATAGCTAAATCCCAGACCTGAATAGATAGTCTGCAAAGAACATAGATCCTTGTCCCCCCTTGCTTGTTGACAAACCACATCACTGTGGTGTTGACTGTGAACATTTTGAGGGGCATGAGATGAAAGAGGAATTGAAAAGCCTTAAGAGCCAGAAGCAGGGCATTAATCTCCTTTATACTGATGTGGTCTGACTTTTGATGAGGAGGCCAGAGATCCTGAATCTTGAGGAGGCCACAGGAGGCACCCCACATCCTGTCTTAGGCATCTGTAAAGAGTTTCTGAGTTGGAGCTGGAGCTTGAAAAGGAAGCCCCAGATTGAGTGAAAGTTGATGAATCCACCACTGAAGCTCAAGCTTGAGACTGGGAAGGAAAGGCACCAGAAAGTCCACAGGGTGGTAATGTAGAAGCCAAACTGACTTGAGGTACTACTGAAGCTTCATCATATGGAGCCTGGTGAGAGGGAGCATGAGAATGGTGGAAGTCATGAACCTGATAAATCTGAGAAATTCCCTGTCTGTGACAGCCACCACAAGAAGAAGGGATTAGAAAAAAGTAATTAGTGACAGAGTTTTGGAAGCAGGCAGAGATGCCAGCATGGGAACTATCTGAAGTCTACAGTTGAGGAAAATATGATCATGAAAAGGCAACAGAAATGATCTCTGGAAGTTTATGGTGAACCCCAGTCTGTAACAGGAAAGTAGTAAACTTGAGATTTTGAAGAAGAGTGTTGGGAAAGGATCATGAATAAAATCAGTGTGTAGATAAGGAAACATCTGAATTCCTCAGATCCCGCAAAAAGCAATGACAGGAGGAAGGCATTTGGTGAATACCCTTAGGGCAGTAGAGAGGCCATAGGGCAAAACATAGCAGAGAACTTAAAATGCAAGGAAGAGACAGAAATGTAAACATTTCCTGCAGAGATGATGGATGGGGAATGTGAAGATATACATCCTCGAGATCCAAAAGAAGAGGATATAATGTCTGCAGAGATGACATCTGAAAGGAAAAATCTAGAGAAAGGTGTTCAGCCATGAAAGATCCAGAACTGGTCTCCAAGTGACCTCCCTTTTGTGGGACCAGAAACATTCTGGAGTAAAATTCCTTCCCTACCTGGGCAGGAGGCATGCCTTGAATGGTGACCGTAGGCAAAAGACAGTGATGAACCTCTGGGAAATTAGAGTGCTGTTCCCAGAGAGGCTGATGGATGCCTGAAAAGGGAGGAAGGGATTTCCAAACCATGAGATATCCCTGATAGACAATGGACAGAACCTATGAGTCTAACGTGATCTGTAGCCAATTTAGAAGAGACAGGGACAGACGGAACTGTCAAACAGATCCCACCTCATCCTGGAAAGCAGGTTTCTGGGAAGCAGGAATCTGTGTAGACTTAGCAGGAGGCAGATGCCTACACCCCTTCTTGCCCTCAGGAGGAGAGTGAGATTGCCTATGAACAAAAAACAGATTTAGAGGATAACTCCTCTCAAATTTTTGATCAGAAGAAACAAAAGTATGTTTCAGCTCCTGCAAGGCTTTACTCTTGTCCTGAAGAGACTTGGAAAGTTCAGCTGCAGCAGACCCAAAATATTTTTATTATCCAAAGAAGCATCCAAAAGTTTGGCCTTAATGTCATCAGGCAAAGCCTGAAGATGAAGCCAAGAATAATGCCTCATAATTGAACCAAAGGAAGCAGCCCTGGAAGAGGCATCAGCTGCATTATAGCTGCATTTGACTAAGTGGTGGGCACCTTCAGAAGTACAGCCCAGCAAGGAAACCTGGCTTCCCCTCAGAGTCAACAGCAGAAGCAAAACAAAGCTTGTCTACCACGGAGAGGTTTAAAACTATTTAATACTAAAAATCAACAAATATAAGCAAAATAAAGCATAGTAAAATGTGAAGTCAAATTAAAGTAACTGGATGAGTGCTTTCGTCAAGAATGCCTTCATCAGATCCTGTCATACTAAACTTAGCTCATCAAATTTAAACAGAGGCTTAGCCAATCAAAGTCTTCCTCCTCAGCCTCCGTCCTTTCAATAAAGGTTTTATAGGGAACATTCCATTTAGTCCAGGTAGTTTATCAGCCTGCAAGTCAGTAATCCAGCGAGTTTCCGCAATCTCAGTCAAATTGCAGGGATCCCCATTCTCATATCTTCACTCAATACTTCAAGGACCATAAAATTGAAACTATGGCCAGGGTAATTTATAATATGTTGTGACAAAGCACTGGTTTTACTTTTTTGCCTGATGTCATTTAAATGGTGCAATACCCCTCTCTTTAAAGGGTCTGTTGGTCTTACCAACATAAAAAACAGTGCGTACATAACAGCTAGTGACATAAATAATGTTCTTAGTATTACAGCTGGCATAAGTCTTAAGTTTATATTCCTTCCTAGTAATAGGATTTTCATAACAGTTCTTGGAATTTAGAAGCCCACATACTTTACATTTTCTACACGGAAATGTACCCATTCTCTTACTGACTGAGTTAATCTTGTTTGTAGGTCTATCGTGACATAGCAGTTGTTTTAAATTCTTTCTGTTCTTAAAACAGAATCCTGGCACATCTCCCACTATACGTTGGATATTTTTGCTGTCAAGATCTTCCACTTTTTTCTTATAATATCACGTTTGTTGCACATCATTGCAATATGTAAGCAAATATCTCATTTGAGTCTATGTTATATAATCGAACACTTAAAAAGCGAATGATGATTTATCGAACCAATGTAAGCGAAAGTTTACAATCTCGAACACTTAGAACAGAGATTTTTTTTACAAGGGAAAAAAAATCGCTGTTCTACAAAAAAAAAAAAAAAAAAAAAATTAAAACATTACATAAATATACTAACTTCGAGATCGCACTATATTTATGTAATGTTTAAATGGCAAAGTAATGGAAGCGGCCAAGTGAATTCTTTCCCTGGGAAAGAATTCGCTTATATGCCGTTTTGCTATTTTGCCTTTTCATGCTTTCAAGTTTGATCAAGACGCATTCGAAAGAATGCGTCTTTGATCATTTAATAGGAACCCTCTCATTCTTCCTGTTGGTTCTCTATTGCTCTTCATGGGTTTATCTTCCTTCTCAGTAGTGTGTCATGAAGAAAATGCGGTCTACCATTGGTTCTTCTCACCTCCTTGGTCTCAGTAGCCCCTTTATAAATCTCATCTACCTTGTAGCCTCTCTTATGTACGTGCTGTACTAGCTGATCAGTTACTTCACTGTAGTTCACCTCATTAGTGCATAACCTGGATGTTCTAAGAACTGTCCCCTGATAACATGGGGGAATGTATGAACTGGGTGCATGTTAGCTTTATCTAAGAGATGATTTTTCGAGCAATCCTTCCTGAATATCTGCGTGTTCAGTATACCATCTACTCTTCTTTGAAGTATAACATCAAGGAAGTCTACCTTCTCTTTTGAACTGTTGAAATCAAAGTCCACAAATTATGTTGCTTTACTGAGATAATCAACAAAGGCCAACAGCTGTTCTTCATTGCCCTTATAAAGGAAAAATATATCATCCAGAAATCTCTTATAGAACAATATATGTCTTCCATTCATTCACATGATTGAACACATATTCCACTTCCCATTGAGCCATTACAATATTTGAGTACATATTAGCACGAGGTGCCCATTGCAACACCCCATTTCTGCAGATAGTCTTCTTCTCCAAAGAGCAAAATGTTATTCTCCAGCACCAATTCCAGCAGGAAGGATATCTGCAGGAACACATTCTTATCAAAGATTTCCTTTTCAGTTAGAAATGTTCATATGGCTTCAATCCCATAATAATGTGGGATGACCGTGAAAAGACTTTTCACATCTATTGTCACCAAAACAAATTCTGTTGTTCCATCCAATGTCTAAAGGCATGAAGAGTTTTTAAAAAATGCTGTGGGTCTTTCAATACCGTCATTGCCTTTGGAAGTGCATCTTTCAGTTTATGCTCAACAAAAATGGAACCGGGCTCTGTGATCCAACTACTACCCAAGACTAAGCAGAGCTAGGCCACCATGGAGAAACATTTATTGACTAATAAAACAATAAAATGGCACAAAACAGCACAGGCATAAAAACAGAGATAAGCACTTTCAACTCACAGAGCCTTCATCAGACACTGCATTACTGTCAGTACTCCTCCCCTTTAAAGCAAAAAGCAGGCACTTAAAATTCATCTAGGAAGTTTCCTCCCTTTCATCAAATACTGCATTACTGCCAGTGTTCCTCCCCTTTCAAGCAAAAAGCAGCCAATTAAAATTTAAATTTTAACTAGGAAGTCTCCTCCCTTTCAACAGTGGCTTCAAGGGAATCATCCCATTCAATTCTGGGAGCCGATCGGCAAATCAGCAGTCCATTGGGTCTCCAAAGCCTCTGTTTTATTATATAAAATCATCACCCCGAAGATTATCATGTACTACTTCTAATGCCATAAATATGAACTTGTGTTGTACATTCTCTTGGATATGTTTAGCAAAGCACTGGTGTCCTTTCTTAGTCTAATATCACTGAGGTGACGTAGAATTCTATCTTTGAACTGTTGATTAGTCTTACCCTAAAGGACATAGTGGGTGAAGTTCTGAGGTTTTGTGTTAAAAATAAGATGAATAGGAAGAGACTTCTCTGTTATAAGGATGAGGTCCCATCAAAGAAAATAACTTGAAGAATGAGACTCTTCCATGAAGGGCATGTGCTTCAGTTAACAATAGTAACTCTTTTAGACATCCTGTTACCAAAAGGTTATATAGAAAAGTTGTGTAAAATCTTACCATAACTATAGATGTCCTTTTCTTCCATATTGCACTATTCATCACATATGGGTTTACTCCTCTTGCTACGCGAATGTCTGGCCAGTATACAGAAGATTTCAGTCACTGTAGGGCGCATGGGACGTCTGATGTGGCTAGGAGAACATGGGGCATAAAAGTAATGTCGGCACACACCATCCCTCAGAACTGTAAGCCCTAGTCACAACCAGTCCTATTAAGGCTAATTCCAGCCCTGTGCCATCCAGAAAGTGAAATGCTGCATAACAGGTAGGGCAGGTGGGAGGGAAGGAATACTGCAACATGGGAGAGAATGACATATAGTCATATAGTAAGATTTTACACAACTTTTCTATGCCCTTCTATTCCAGTGCCACAGTATTCATTACAGCTCATTGTGAAGAAGGGGAGGTGGCCTAGTAGAGGTCTCCAGGAATTGGAGGATAGCCCTGGCAAACCCCGCTCAGGCCCTAGAAATGTGGTCTAACTTGTAATGTTTGGTGAAGGTATGCATCGATGACCAAGTGGCTGCTTCCAGTATGGAGGAGGTATCCAAACCCCTGAAGAAGGCCCCTGAGGAGGCCATTGCCCTGGTGGAGTGTGCTTTGATAGTCCCATGTAGTAATTTCCCATGGTGTTTGTAGTAAAAGGTAATAGCTTTGGAAATCCAAGTTGAAATTGTTTGTTTGATTACTGCTTTCCCTAGGGCCCTGGGGTGGAAGGAGGCAAACAGTTGCTCAGCTTGTCTGATGGACTTGGTTTTGTCCAGATAAAATCTGAGTTGTCTGTGCACATCCAGGGAATGGAGTACTCTATCACTGTCTCTCTGTGGGTTAGGAAAAAAGGTTTGCAGGTGGATGGCCTGATTAAGGGAATGGTCATTCACCACCTTGGGCATGAAGGAGGGGTTAGTTCTAAGAGTAACCCTGTCAGTGTGGAATACTAGGAAGGGTGGGGTAGCTGTGATGGCTTGAAACTCTGACACTCTTCTGGCTGAGATCAAGGTCATGAGAACAGTTTTCCATGTACAATGTTTGATGGAAGCTTCATCCACTGGCTCGAATGAGGGAAGCACAAGCTTCTCTAAAACATAGTTGAGGTCCCATGGGGGTGGAGTGGGTTTCCTGGGTAGTCGGAAGTGAAGGACCCCTTTAAGGAATAATGTAGCTTGTAGTATGGAAGCTAGAGGGGGACCTAGGGGAAGACATGCTGAAATGGCAGACAAGTGGGCTATAATGGATGAGTAGGCCAACCCAGGCCCCAGTAATTCACACAGGTAAGACAGCACTGTAGGGGTCTTGCTTTCCAGCCAGTCCAACTGCCTTTTGAGACACCAATTTGAAAATCTCTTCCACTTTGACAGGTAGGATTTTCCTGTATTTTGTTTCATGACCTCTTGCAGGACAATGAGCACGTCCTCAGTGATAAGGTGTCTGAAAAGGATCAGAATCCTATCACCCACATGGAGAGTTGCAGAGATTGCCACTGTGGGTGCATCTGGGATTCCTTGTGCTGTGTGAGAAGGTCCACTCTGAGGGGTAACTTGTGATGATTGCCCTTGGATAGCTGTAAGAGGAGGGGGGACCAATGATGTCTTGGCCAATAGAGAGTCACCAGCAAGATTTTTGGTCTGTCCTGCCAGATCTTCAGCAGGACCTTCTGTACAAGGGGGAAGGGGGAAATTCATAAAGAAACATCTCCTTCCAGGATATTGAGAAAGCATCTGTTGCCACAGCCTGAGAGTGTGGCAGTCTGGTGCAGAAGTAAGGAAGCTGCTTGTTGGTGGAGGAGGCAAAAAGGTCTATTTGAGGTGTACCCAATCGGTGGACCAGGCCCAGGAAGACATCCCTGTGAAGCATCCATTCATGGTTGTTGGTTATGGATGTGCTGAGGGAGTCTGACTGAGAATTCTGTTGTGAAGGTATGTAAACCACCTGTACGGTAACTCTCTGGGAGGTGGCCAGTTCCCACACCAGGAGAGCTAGTCTGCAGAGCAAATAAGCTTTGCCCCCCCCCCCCCACTTGTTGAGATACCACATCACTGTGGTATTGTCTGCAAAGTCTTTCAGTGGTCCCTGCTGTAGCTTAGAAGGCTTGCAAGGCCAATAGTACTGCCCTCATCTCTGGGATATTGATGTGTTCTTCCCTGGATGGCCTTGACCACACCCTTTGCGCACTCAGGTGCCCCAGAGTTGCTCCCCAGCACAAGTCTGAGGCATCTGTGTGCATGATCTGCTTGGGTTGAGTTGGTTGAAGAGAAAGACCTGGGTTGAGGTTCACATGCTTCAACCACCAATGGATTTCTTGTTTGAGGCAGGACAGGAAGCGTACCCTGTACTCCAAGGGGGGTGAGTGCTGGGTCCAAACGGACTGAGGTACCATTGCATTTTCCTCATATGCAGTCCTGCTAATGGTAACATGGGGATAGTTAATGCCACGTAGCCCAGGAGCCTGAGGTACTGCCTTGCGGTTAGTTCTGTTGTCTGGAGGACCAGAAGTAGGTGTTGTGTCAAGCTTTCCAACTTTTGGGGGGAGGTAGGCTTTCATGATCTCTGTACGAATCCTGCACCCCAAGAAGACAATCTCTTGAGTAGGTTCCAGGTGGGATTTCAGGAAGTTGATCTGAAACCCCAGGGACTGAAGGAGGGTAATGGCAACTTGTAAGTTTTGCTGAAGGGCCTGTTTGCTGTCTGCCTAAATGAGCAAGTCATCCGGGTAAGGGAATATCTGGATTTCTTTTGTCCTGCAGAAGGCAGTAACTGTAGCCAGGCATTTGATGAAGACTCTGAGTGCAGTGGAAAGCCCAAAGGGCAAGGCAGAGAACTGAAAGTGAGAGACCCCACAGAGAACCTAACCGGGCCTTATAGGGATGTGAAGGTAGGCATCCTTGATATCTAAGGTGGCCATGAACCTTGTTGAAGTAGGAGTGAGAAAAGAGTTGGTAAGATCAACATCCTGAAGGTTGGAACCTGAAGGAAGAGGTTGAGTAGAGAGAGGTTCAGAATTGGCCTCCAGGGGCCGTCTTCCCTTGGAACCAGGAAAATCCTGGAGTAGAAACTTCTTTCTTTTGCATAGGGACTGTTTGAATGGTGTCTTGAGCCAACAGGTTGTCTAGCACTGGCTGCAATAGGGGGAGCTGTTCTTTTGGAGGCTCTGTGATGTCCATTCTCTTTGGAAGCATAATCCAGGTCATAAAATACCTGTTTTGTATTACTGAAAGAACTCATTTGTCTGAGGTGATAAGGGTTCACGCATGGAGACAGTGAGACAGTGAGAGAGAGAGAGAGAGAGAGAGAGAGAGAGACGCACTGAGACAGGGATAGAGGGAGAAGGTAGAGGTTTTGAGATTGGCAGGTAGTCAGACACTACCTGCCTTGTCTTGAAAGGGTGGCCTCTGGCTAGAAGTGGAAGCTCTAGTAGGAGTGGGTTGCTTCCTGGATGATTTCCTAGGCCTTGTGGGGGCAGCAGGAAGAGAGTGCTTTCTAATAAATTGAGTTTTTGCTGGGTAATTCCTATGGAATTTTGGAATATGAGAGACCAGCAGGTGTTTCAAATCCTGCATCTCTTTCCCTTTTTGTTGTAATGACTTAACTCAGCCACTTTGGTTCGAAACAGAGCTGAATTTTCTAAAGAAGCATCAACCAGCTTGGCTCTAAAGTCATCAGGTACAGACTGGAGATCTAGCCAGGGGTATCTTCTCAAGGCAGATGCTGATCTTGCTGACCTGGCTGAGGCCTCAGCAGCATCGTGGCTGCACTTTATAGAGTGCCTGGTGACCTGAGAAGTGAGGCCCACTAGGAAGGACAGTGAAGTTTTGGCAACAAAATCTAGTGAGTCAGACAATTGTTTAGAGATTTTCTCCAAAAGGGATATGGTATATTTAGCCATGTGTGTCTGGTAGTTAGTAGCTCTGAAAGCCAGAGCAGCAGAGGTATAGATTTTCTTACCCAGATGTTCCATGGTTTTGCTGTCTTGTCAGCTGGGAGGATGGTGGTGGTAGCCAATAATTTTGAAGCCTTATCAGTGGAAATGGAAATTGTGGCAGGGTCTGCAGCAGGGCACTTAATTAGAAACTTGGCAGTCTCAGGGACTTTATAAAATCTAGCACAAAAAAGCAAAAAATAAGAAAACAAACTGTAGAAAAGCAAAACCGGAGGACTGCTGTGAGCAAAAAACACAAATTTAATGAAGCACTTTTCGTCTGCCTCTATGGACAGAATTCTTCAGATAAAATGAAATAGTAAATCACTTCCTTTATAAAATCTACTAAGTCACAAGTGTTAAAAGAACCAATGATCCAAGTCAAATGAGAGTGTTCTGTGAGAGAATCCCACACTATCATTATTTGGGAACGTATGCGAACTAGCTATATGTTCCTTAAATAAGAATGAAATGGGTCAATAGAGGCACAAGAAATCTTTCTTCCACACTCCTACGAATGACAACATCAGTAAGGAAGAACGACAGGCACTGGATATGTTGAGAACATCAGACGTGAGGATCATCAAACCTTACAAAGGTGGTGGTTTGGTAATTCTGGATGAGGCTGATTACTTGATCCAGATGAAAACCATACTGCATAGTGAAGCTTACACTAAAGTTTCTAATAATGAATTACATGTAGCTTATAATCGTATTAAAGGCTACTTGAACGACCTGTTCATCGAAGCTAAAATCAATTTAGATCTGTTCAATTACATGTCTATGCCTTTTCATAAGATTCTGATCATGCTCGGAATCCCGAAAATCCATAAAAGCCTCACCAATCCACCAATAATCGATGCCCGTAATTCCATCACATACCCTTGTGCCAAAGTAGTAGATTCTATACTACAGAAATATCTACATCATGAATAACAAATATGCAGACTCTCGGACATTCTTAGAAAAAATTAACAACCTTACAACACCGATCAGAACTTTATAACAATAGACATTAAAGACTTATATACTTTTATTCCACACCAGGAAGGAATAGAATGGGTTAACTTGATGTTAAGAGAGAGAGAGGGGCAACACCTTTGGAATTGTATCTAGTTGACATTTTACTGGACATTATTCTCACTAACAACTTCTTTTTGTTTGATAAAGAATTCTACCTCCAAAAAATCAGAGTAGCCATGGGATCACCCAGTGGAGCTAGTCTGGCCAACTTCTTCACAATGAGCTGTAATGAATACTGCGGCACTGGAATAGAAGGGCATAGAAAAGTTGTGTAAAATCTTACTATATGACTATATGTCATTCTCTCCCATGTTGCAGTATTCCTTCCCTCCCACCTGCCCTACCTGTTATGCAGCATTTCACTTTCTGGATGGCACAGGGCTGGAATTAGCCTTAATAGGACTGGTTGTGACTAGGGCTTACAGTTCTGAGGGATGGTGTGTGCCGACATTACTTTTATGCCCCATGTTCTCCTAGCCACATCAGACATCCCATGTGCCCTACAGTGACTGAAATCTTCTGTATACTGGCCAGACATTCGCGTAGCAAGAGGAGTAAACCCATATGTGATGAATAGTGCAATATGGAAGAAAAGGACATCTATAGTTCTGGTAAGATTTTACACAACTTTTCTATATAACCTTTTGGTAACAGGATGTCTAAAAGAGTTACTACTGTTAATTGAAGCACATGCTCTTCATGGAAGAGTCCCATTCTTCAAGTTATTTTCTTTGATTGGACCTCATCCTTATAACAGAGAAGTCTCTTCCTATTCATCTTATTTTTAACACAAAACCACAGAACTTCACCCACTATGTCCTTTAGGGTAAGACTAATCAACGATGGCTTACGCAGAGAGGGAGAACATCTTTAAGGTTCCAGTTATTATGCAAAGAATTGTTTTTTTACACTCGTTACTTGAACAATATTTTTATTTTATTCCTTGGGAATCGGACACAAGCCACCGAACTAGTCAATTACTTCAACTCATCTTCAGATTTTTTGAAGTTCACTTTTAACTTTGATGACACATCCATTGACTATTTAGACATTAATCTTAAAAAAGACAGGATTTCGAATAGGTATTTAGCCAAATTTCATAGAAAAAATGCACTTCTCTAGCTGCCACCCTCACCACCACAAAAGATCAATGGTGAAGGGACAACTGGTAAGAACAGCAAGAATTGACTCATTGGACGATGATTTCAACATAGAATGTCAGTATTTGAGCAATTTATTTCTTCAAAGGGACTATCCTAGAGAGTTAATTGAGCCCCTAGTTGAAGAAGTCAAACATAAGAGATCTGTAGGCCACTATGTCCCTTTACTAGCTGCAAATAATACATACAATGAAATTGGTGACAACATTGTCAACCATTCACCAACTACAGTAGATTTCCAACTAACTTCATTACATAATAAAGAAGTTAAGGACTACAACACTACCTTTATCACCACTTTTATAGCAGCGTTATAGTATCACATATTTTACACATGAATTGGAACCTTTTACGTTGTGACACGTCTATTAGGAACAAAGTGAGTATCAAACCAAAAATAACATATAGGAGAGGGAGTAATCTGAAAAATTTATAAGAGACTAGAAAGGACAGAACACACAATTTCTCAAGGATGTCCAAATGTTTGTTTGTGTCTTTCGGCTTTCTCCCGGTTAGGGGTCGCCACAGCGGAACTCCGGTCCGCTAATGATTGACAGTAGATTTTTACGTACTGGCTTGCCGGGCCTAACGCACAACCTTCAACGAAGGAACGCCCATTCACGCATGTCGCCACCAAATGTAACGTGTAAATATTGCAAGCACATTAACACAGGCAATAAATTTAAAGTAAGGAACAAACACTACTACTTAAAGAAAAAATTCAATTGTAATTCACAACTAATAGTTTACTTAGCTAAGTGTGTAACATGTGCAGTGTTCTATATAGGAAAGATGGAGTGTGGACTCCGAGATCGTATATATGAACATCTTTATGCAACTGACCATCAAAAGATAGAGAACGCCTTAGCTAAACACACTTTAGCATTTCCTGGTCACATTTCCAAGTTTACTGTTATCGATCAAATACCAGTAGATGATAGAGTAGCGCCATCATCTTTGAAATTAGAAGAACTAGAATTACACTGGCAACTGTCATTGAATGCCTATAGTTTTCCAGGCATCAATGACATGTGTGCCATTACTTGTTTACTAAAATTAAAGAGTCTATGTAGGTAATATGAATTTTATGATTACACTTGAATTATTTATATGTATGAAATACTTGGCATGTATTGTATATTTATTATGTTAACTTGTTAATTTTTTAATGACAGACTCTGGTATTTTATCTTAGGTTAGTGTTATATTTATGCACTGTAACTTTACATAGCAGAGGAAATGCAGTACTGGTTGCTCAGCACTTGTAAACACTCTCATTGGACTTGGATCATTGGTTGTTTTAACACATGTGACTTAGTAGATTTTATAAAGGAAATGATTTACTATTTCATTTTATCTGAAGACGTCTGTCAATAGAGGCAGATGAAAAGCGCTAAATTAAATCTGTGTTTTTATTGCTCGCTTTATAAAATCTATCAGGTCTGCATGGAGCAGGGGGTTGGCAGTCCAGGTTTAAGGATGCAGAAGAGAAGGCATCCAGAAAGGCAGGTAGAATGGGTGGAAAGTACAGTCGTGTACACTTACCATAAATGTAGATGTTCGAGTGTATTCACTGTTGCAGTCATTACATTTGGGTTATTTGCTTGCAGTAGCCTTCAATCGGCCTGATTAACAAAGTATTGGGTCCTGCATTGGTTGCTGTCTCTTCTTCCATGATGTCAGGTTGTCAGGGGTATAAAACATGCAGCCGACGACATTACATCCATTTTTCTTGCCCCAGATGTCAGGTGCCCCCCTAATGGGAGGCAAATAAATATATAAAAAATACAAGGTTATACACCTCCAACAAAAAAGCAAATATACCAAAAAGCTTTTAAGCATACATAGTAAAGGAAAGTAGAGGTAAAGCCAAAAGAAGTCAGGGGGCTGGAGGGAGGTTAACCAGAACTGCAACAGTGAATACACTCGAACATCTACATTTATGTTAAGTGTACGCAACTGTACTATGCTCTTCGTGTTTCACTGCTGCAGTCATTACATTTGAGTAGATTCCCAAAGCTAAGGTTGGGAGGAGAAATTTAAGTAGCATTAGGACCAGCTATAAGGCCCTGCAAGACTGCAGTGGCAAAGCCAGCTCTGGACTTAGAGAAAATTGGTAAATGATAATGCTTGGTGAAAGTATGTACAGAACTCCAGGAAGCAGCTTCTAGGATGTCACTGGTAGGGACGCCTCTGAGAAAGGCTGTAGAGGTAGATGCAGCCCTGGTAGAGTGGGGTCTAATGCCCTGTGGGATAGGTTTTCCATGATGCTTATAGCAGAAATGAATGCAATGGCCTATCCATTTAGAAATGGTTTGCTTTGAAATAGCCTTCTCCTGTGTCCCTGCAGCAAATGCCGCCAGCAGTTGTTCAGATTTCCTTTGAGGTTTAGTCCTGTCCAAGTAGAATCTAAGTTGTCTGTGCACCTCTAAGGAGTGCAGTATCCATTCCCCTTTGTTCTGTGGATTAGGAAAGAAGGTTGGTAAATGAATGGACTGATTAAGAGCCACACTGGATACCACCTTGGGCATGAAGAATGGATTGGTTCTGAGGGACACCCTGTCCGCATGAAAGATGATGAAAGGCTCCACTGCCATAAGGGCCTGTAATTCAGATACCTTTCTTGCTGAAGTGATTGCTAAAAGGAATGTTGTTTTCCCAAAAATAAATTTTAAATCTGCAGTAGCAGCTGGCTCGAAAGGAGGAAGAGTGAGTTTCTCCAAGATAAAGTTAAGGTCCCAGGCTGGAGCTGGAGCTCTCCTCAGTGGCCTTAAATTTTTGGCCCGTCTTTAGAACTGCTTGAGCAGTGGGTGAGAGAAGAGGGGAAGTTCTGTTTTATAATTAGCTGAAATGGCTGAAATGTGAATTTTAATGGAGGAAAAGGACAAGCCCTTGTGAAGCATCTCAGTTAAGTATTGTAAAATCTGAAGTAAATTGGGCACTACTGTGGACATCCCTTGAGACTGGTTCCAGGCACAGAATCTTTTCCATTTAGCAGTATAAGGTTTTCTAGTACTAGGTCTCATTGCCTCTAAAATGATATCCATCACTGGTTTAATGAGGGATGGAAAAGGAGAAATTAGGTAATTAGCCAGGCTGCTAGGTTCAGTGTTTGAAGCTGAGGGTGCAGAATCTGGTTTTCCTGCTGAGAAAACAGGGAAGGTGTCTGAGGCAGGTGCCAAGGGGCCAACCGTGACACACTGCACAAGAGGGGGTACCAGTGTTGGCGTAGCCAGTCTGGTGCAATCAAAATTATCCTTGGCTTGTCCTGTTTGATCTTTAGTAGTACTTTGGAGAGCAGAGGATGAAAAGGCATAAACGGATAGGTTTTTCCAGCTGAAGGACAGAGCATCCACTTTCCAAGCTTGTTTGTGGGGAATCCTTGGGCAAAATTTGTCCAATTGATAGTTCTGGGGAGAGGCAAACAGGTCTATATCTAGGCTCCCCCATTTGCTTGTCAACATGTTGAAAATCCTTGGTTCCAGTTTCCACTCGTGTGGGTCCATGAGGTTTCTACTTAGTCCGTCTGCCAGTGTATTTTGTTTTCCTGGCAGGAATTGAGCTTGTAGATTCACTTGGTAGCTCAAGGCTGTCTTCCACAAAGCCATGGCTAGTCTGCAGAGGGGGTAAGAATGTGTACCCCCCCCCGCTTGTTTATGTACCACATAACCGTGGTGCTGTCCATCTTTACCATTAGTTGTCCTGGAAGAATGTGATCATTGAAGCCTATCAGAGCATTCTCTACAGCTAACATTTCTTTTTGATTGATATGCAGGTGCATTTGACTTGGGTTCCATTTGCCCTGAATGCACTTCCCTGCCAGGTGAGCCCCCCGTGCATAGTCTGATGCATCTGTTGTTAGGGTTTGGGCGGCAGGGGTAGTGTGAATGGTAGTAGGCCTCTGCCCACCAAAGGAACTCTAGGCGTAGGCAAGGTATGATAGGAATCATAGCTTCTAGATCCTGAGAATGTTGACACCATAGGCTTTTTAGATACCATTGTAGTTTCCTCATATGCAGTCTTGCATATGGAATTAGAAGAATGCAGGAGGCCATGAACCCCAAGGCTTGCAGTATTTGCCTTGCAGATAGCAGAGTTTTTGTGGCCACTTGTTTGAAGTAGGTTGTCAATTGAATCTGTTTCTCTGGTGTGAGGAAAGCCATCTGGGCAGTTGTATTCAAGCTTTCTCCCAGGAATATAATTTGTTGACAGGGTACCAGGTGTGATTTCTTTTCACTTATGGTGTACCCCAGACAAGTCAGCACCCTTTGTACAAAGGTCAGATGATTCAAAAGTATGTCCTGGCTTTCTGCCTGAATTAGACAATCATCCAGGTGTGGGTATATTTGAATATTTCTTTGCCTGCAAAATGCAATGACTGGAGCTGGGCACTTTGTGAATACCCTGGGTGCAGTATATAAGCCAAAGGGCAGTACAGAGAATTGATAATGTGTGTAGCCTGCTTTGAAGCGTAGGTATCTTCTGCAAGATTCCCTGATAGGGATGTGCAGGTATGCTTCTTTTAAATCTAATGTTGCCAACCAAGCATCCTTGCCTAGCATAGGGAGCAACTGGTGAAGAGTCAGCATCTTGAATTTTGGAATCACCAAAAAGGTGTTTAGAGTACAAAGGTCCAGGAAAGGACGCCATGAATTGTCTTTTCTGGGTACCAGGAAAAGTCTCGAATAGAAACCTTGTCCCTTTTCCTCTTCTGGTACTAACCAAATAGCGCCCATGTTTTAGAGAGAAAGTACTTGCTTTTGGGCCTCTGCCCACTGATTTGGGGGTAGATCTGGCCACCTGCTTGGTGTTGGTAACGTGTGGAAGTGAAATCTGTATCCTTGGGACACTATATTTAAGACCCATTTATCCTGGGTTATAAGATTCCAGTTTTTGACCTGCAGACCAATCTTTCAGCCTAAAGGAGCATTCAGTTGAGAAGCGCTTGGAAGTTTTAAAAGCAAGTCATTGAGACAGTTTTCCATAGGGGGAGTCTTACTACTCCCAGATTTGGATGCGGAAGCCCCCCACTGCTCAGTCTTGTGCGTACCCTGTGACTGAAACCTGGGATTTCTGCTGTGTCTGGGTTTGGACTGGGAAGACCTGGAAGGGGCCGGAAAGGGCCAATTCTTAGAAGGCCAATGCCTACTAAATCTTGGAGGCTGAACTTGTAAAAAATCTTTCACAGTTTGCATAGATTTAGCTTTATCTTCCATCTTTTTAAGAACTTCCTCAACTTTGTTGCCACACAGGCGGTTCTGATTTAAGGGAGCATCCAACAGTTTAGCTTTAGCATGATCAGTCTTAAGCCAAGCATGCCTTCTGAGTACTGACCCAGTGACAGCAGCCCTGGAAGAGGCTTCTAAAGAATCAAATCCACATTGCAAAGTATGTTTTCCAACCTGTTCAGCAGAATGCATTAAATCCTGTAGTTCTTCATTTTCAGCACAGTCAGGAATCAACATCATTTTCTGTTTAAGCAATCCAATAACATGTTGTTGATACTTTAAAATATGAAACTGACAGTTTAAGGCCCTAATGGCCAAGGTTGCTGAAGTGTAAATCTTCTTACCCCATCTATCCAGCGCTTTGGAGTCTCTATCAGAAGGGGTAGGATTTTTAGCAGTAGAAGCCTTAATGCCCTTGGGTCCCTGTGAAATAGTCTCTGGATCTGCAATAGGATTTTTAAAAAGAAACTTGTGAGTATCGGGGACCCTGTAATACCTTATCAGGTTTACTGGGAGCAGGAGGCAAAGAATCAGGGGCCAAACTAGATTCCGAAAAGGCATCATCAACAATGTCTAGTACAGGAGGTATAGCTAAAGGCCTATGCTAAGGCAGGAGTAAGAAATCCCTAAGCCTCTTTTTTTGAATAAGAAAAATCCTGGCTTTCCCAGTGAAAGTGCTCCCTTAAAGTGTGCAAGGTTTCACCAAAAGAAAAATTCTCTGGAGGGGAAGCAGAGGGAATAGAGTCCTCTGCATCAGAATCCTCATAAGTAGATAAGGGTAAATCCCAGATCATCAGAAGAATCAGAATAATCAGAATCTTGGTCAGAGGATTCATAAAAAATTTAGTCCTAGGTCTCTTAGAAGGGGGATATGGGCTTCCCCTGATTAGAGTTATAAAATCTTCAGCCATTCTTATAATTTGCTTTTTAGGCATAGAGGCCTGTGCATGTGCCCTGGGCGTCGGTTTCTTAGGCATGGTTCGAGGTTTAGGCCTTAAAGAAGAAGGAGGCATCGGTTTAATATGCAAGTTCGTAGGCCTGAATACACCCTCAGAAGCCAGTGCCTGCACAGCGGCCCTGGACCCATCCAAGGTAGAGACATCCATAGGTTCCACAGTTGAAGCATCTCGTGGCATACCAGACTCTGAATGGGTCTCAGTAGAGGCCTGCAAATCAGAAGTAGTGGGTATCAGGGGCCACAAAAGCGCCTCACTGAGTACAGGCGAACTGGCGACTGGCTTATGAGAAGTGTCGTCAGCAGCTTTGGAACTAGGCGGCCTGTCTCTTCTTTATCTTTGCGTTTTTTCAGAATACCGGTAGTTGGATGGCTAACTGACAACATTTCAGGATAATTGAACTGAGAACCAAAATATTTAGAGGCGAAAATATACCGACGACGGATAGTGCGTTGATTAAATAAGGCACAAAACTGACAGCATGGTATGTCGTAGTCAGGGCCTAGGCAAGAAATACAGTACGAATGAAAATCTTTGTGAGGTATTTGCTTTCCACAAGAAATGCAATTATTAACTTTTACTGAGCAACTTTTAGGAGCAAGAAAAAGTTTCCCCAACGGGGTACTTAGCTTTAGTTGAAGACATCGATTCTGAAACTCAAAAACAGAAATTTCAAGAGTCCGTCGACCGGCACTTGCAAACTGCTTCAGCTTCGGGCACCGCACGGCAAGAAAGACTGATGTAATGGCGTCGGCTGCATGTTTTATACCCCTGACGACCTGATGTCAAGGAAGAAGAGACAGCAACCGACGTAGGACCCAAGACTTTGTTAATCAGGCCAACTGAGGGCTACTGCAAGCAGATAACCCAAATGTAATGACTGCAACAGTGAAACACGAAGAACATCAGCAGTATGAGTTGGGGAGTCCATCAGAATGAGGTCATAATACTTTTTTTGGAACTCTTGTCATTTCAGATGAATCCCACTTGAAATGCTCCTTTATTTTTGTAATAGTTTCCCCAGAGGTCAAACCTTCTGCTGGGGAGTCAAGGTCAACGGATTCTTCCTCTGGGGAATCATATCCCATGTGAAAGAATAATAGTAACTGTTGCTAGCATGATTATTAGCTTGAATAAAAAGCTGCAAGAATTATATGAAATATAAAGGGTTAATTTAGAAATAGTATAAGATGCTGAAAAATAAGTAGAAGTAAATGTGCTGGCATAGCTTAATTATTGGCATCCGTGTAAAGGCGTATGTTATTGAGAAACAAAGTCTTTAAAAATAACTGCGCAGATGGCAACTGGAAGGACATCAATGAAGTAAAGAGATGTAACATCAAGCAAGATAACAGATAGTGCTAGAACACCACGTTTCAGATAACTGAGTTTCCCTAGACCACCGAACTTGAATCAAGGAGAAATCATTAATTAGAAGAACAAAGGAAAACTGTTATGCAAAGAAAGAACTGTTATACATAGGTTCATACTAGGCTATCTGCCCTAGGGCATTTATAAGCCTAGCCAGTGTGTTTGGCTTTCACCACCCATTTTACATGAATTTTACTATGCCCTTTTTCAAAGTTAGTTTACTGTGCCTCTGTCTAACAGTGACACAGAAGTGATACCCGGGGTAAACCTATGATCTCCCATCCACTCATCAAGATTCCTCTTGAAGAGAGTCAGTGAGGGACTCTGCCTAACTTGGACTGGGATTTTATTCCAGAGTGAAGGGAGCCTCTGGGTTATGAATCTGTCCCTCCAGCATGTCTTATTTATTTCAGTGCAGAGGTTCAAGTCCCCCGAGTGCATAGCTCAATGGGATTTGGATTTTCTGAGGTACAGCATGTCCATTAATTCTGGGTTGGACATGGCTTTATATGTCAGGCACAGATCGCCTCTAAGCAGGCAGTATGCAACCGAGTAGAGCTGGAGTTTCTTTAACCGGGCAGCATATGGCATCTGTTTGAGCCCATTGATCCTCTTGGTGAGGTACTTTTGGGGTCTTTCTAGTTGCTGCAGGTGTCTGGTGAGGTACATCCCGAAAGGGGCATTGTACTCAATTACGGGCCTGATGAGGGATGAGTAAAGAGGCACAATGACCTCTCTTGACCTAGATGTGAATCCCTTCATGATTAGGTGGGCTATATAGAAGGTTTTTCTAACCACTTTGGCCACGTTGTTGTCAAATGAGAGATAGCTATCAACTTGGGTCCCCAGGTCCCTAATTACTTCTTCCGTACTTAATGGATTACCACCTATGTGGTAATTTGGGGGCACTTTGTTTTTGCCAAAGGGGATGACTATACACTTTTTGGCATTTAGCTTGAGGCCATGGCTCTGGCACCAGTTATCAGTTTCTACGAGACCCTTTTGGAGGATGCTTGTGTCAGCTGGGGAGTGTATTATGGCGCCCAGTTTGCAGTCATCTGCGAACTTGGTAAGCCACAGTCCTTCCGTGTTGGCCTGTACTCCGAGAAATATATACCGAACAAGAGAGGTCCCAGGACTGAGCCCTGTGGGATGCCACTTGTAACTGGTTTGAAGTCTGACATGGCTCCAGCAATTCTGACCATGTGGGTTCTGTCCTTGAGCCAGTTTGCAACCCATCTAGTGACATAGGGGTTTATATTTAAGCTGGAGAGCTTATCTATGATGCCCGAGTGAGGTATTGTATCGAAGGCCTTTGTGAGGTCTAGGTAGGCTGTGTGGACCACCTTCCCCTCGTCAATGGCCTTGGTGACTGTTTCAAAGAAATCAACCAGGTTTAAGAGGCAGGATCTGCCCTTAACAAAGCCGAACTGGGTAGGATCCAGTGTCTGTAGGTCCCCAATATCTTTATTTATGAGTTCCATGATGATCCTCTCCATAGCTTTGCAGACCAAGTTAGTCAGGCTTATGGGGCGATAGTTTCCAGGATCCGTTGAGGCACCACCTTTGTGGTGAGGGACCACTGTCACTGTACGCCACTCTTTGGGTATATAACCTGTAGTAAGGCTGAGATTGAACAGTAGCTTTATGTTGGGGTTCAGCTCTTCTTGGAGTTCATGTAGGACGCAGCCCGGGACACCATCTGGTCCCATTGATGCTGTGTTTTTTTGCTTTTGAGAGGGTGGCTCTTACCTGAGCATCTGAGATGTCAGGGGGGCAGCATTCTGCTGGGATCGATATTTGCTCTTTTGGGGGGTGGGGGTTTGCACTGAACCTGTCAGCCAGGATGTTGGCAATGTCAGTGGGTTCATTGTATTTTTTGTCATTTTGGACTAATTCTGAGCATATCTGGGAGTTCCCACCCAGGTTCCTAACATAACTAAAGAAAGCCTTGTGATTATCTTTAGTCTCTTGTGCAATTTTTCTCTTTAAGCTGGCCTTAGATGATTTTATGAGTGCCCGTAGTTTTTTGCTAATACTGATTAGAGATGCCTTCCCTTTTATGGATTTTGCTCTATCATGTAGTAGCTTCCTCCTTCTATTGTATAGTTTGTTTATGGCTGGGGTCCACCAGACAGGATGCCTGCCTTTGGGGGATTGAGTCTTGGTTTTATTTGGGATTGTGTGATCCATGCATTCCTGAAGGTGTTCGTAGAATGCGTTTTTAAAGGATTCTGTGGTCTGAGCCGTATTTTCCACAGGCCCGGGGGCTTTGAAGGATTCTACCTCGGTTTTGAGGAGTGTGAAGTTTGCTTTAGAGAAGTTTTTCACTGTGGTTTTCTGGGCAGGGGGTGGGGTCGGGATGTGGATATCCAGTGAGATTAATTTATGGTCTGATCTTACCAGTGAGGGATACACTTGTAGTCTAGAGCATGTTGGTGATGATCAGGTCCAGTATGTTTTCCCCTCTTGTGGGAGTGGTGACAAGTTGTTCCATAGCATTTGAGTTTATAAATTCTAGGAACCTTTGGGCTAGGGTGTTGGAGCTAGAGTAATGCTCCCATTCTATGTTTGGGTAGTTGAAGTCGCCCAATATAATGGTGTTTGGAGAGACCTTCATATTTTCCAGTGTTCTCAGGAAGGCCGAGTGGGGTTCCTGGGTTTGGGATGGTGGTCTGTAGCAGGCTATAAACTGGAAGGCAGTTTTACCCACTGTCAGCTGCACATGGATAGTCTCCGATGCTTCGTGCTGTGCTACCAACCTGGAGGTGTGGGTATCTTTGACGAATATTGACACTCCCCCTCCTTTTGTGGTTCGGTCTGAGTTTTGGGACCGAAAAGCATGGTATGAGGTATAACCTGGTAGTGCTGGGGTGCTTTCGGGAGCCTTGAACCAGGTTTCTGTTATTGCACAGATATCAATGTTCTCCATGCTAAGGAGAGTTTCGAGTGCGTGCATCTTGAGGTTTAGACTTCTGGCGTTGAGTAGCATTACTCTTAGTTTCTTATCCCTTGTGATACCTATGGAGGTGGGTTTGTCTTTTGAGCCTTGCCTAAAAAAGGCACTATTGGGGTGGCAAGAGCCTTTGCCAATATCCGAAAGCCCAGGGGTGACAGGTGCAAGCCGTCCCTAGCGAAGCAACGTGGCTTGTCGAGCATGTCATCCCAGGCTGACAGGCATTGGATCTCCTTTGAATGACACCAGTACTTAAGCCAATTGTTGAAATTGATCATCTTGCCTTCATATTGTGGCATCATTCTTGGTGAGAGTAAGATGCTACTCAAGGTCAGGGTCATACCGGCCTGGGCTACATGCTCAGAGAGCTCCTCTATGTCTCTTTTCATGTAGTCCAGGGAGGTACGTCTCAGGTCATTCACCCCAGCATGGACAATGACTGAGTCATATTTGTACTTGCCTTGGAGTGACCTGAGTGCTTGTGTTATGTGGCGGATCCTAGCGCCAGACAGGCAGCTCACCATGACCTTCTCCTTGTTCAGCCTAGTGAGTGGGACGTCAGTGTGCCTGATGATAGAATCACCTATTACAAGTGTATCAGGTGTGTTTTTTAGCCTTAAGGGCTGTGATTGTTCGGCACACTGGCTTTGTGAACTATGTGTTGCACATGTTTTGTTTTGGGGTAGCGGTTGCTTGGATGTCTGCTTTGGAGGTCTCTGCTGCTTAGGCAGATTTTTATTTAGAGCCTCTGAGTATGTTTTTGTGTGCTTATGTGTTTGGTTTGCTGTCGTGGTAGGTCTGTGTGAGACTGGAATTGTAGTGAGTGTGGTTACCTTCTCCTCCTGACTGGTTACGCCAGTACTGAGTTGAGAGAGCTTAGCCTCCAGTTTGGCTATATGGTTGCATCTCTCGCATATGTTGGAGCTTGTTGGGAGGAGGAGAGGATTGTCTGTGTACATGAGGCAGTTGTAACATTGCCTCAAGATTCCCAGATTCACCAGATGGACCAGAGAGGAGATTGACAACTGACCTTTGGACATGCTAGAATAGTATTGGGAATTCTTTTATAATTTTAAAAAAGGGCCGATGGGGAACAAGGTACTCAGACTTTGAGAAAAATATCATACTTTTTGGTATAAATATGAATGTGTATAAACAAGCTTTGGGAATTTGCCATAGAGAGCTGACAGCATTAGTGTTGCATGCTTGTAGATCCGTAAGGAGAATGTAACAGTAAAGCGTATTAATTGAAGCAGTTATCTCAGTGTATTTAGTACAATACAGTAATAAGACTAGTGGTCACAATAAATAGTTATGCTTGCATGTAAATTTAAGTAACAGCAAGAAACCAACAGAAAGACGTCATATAATTTTTCAATGGCAAGCCACAGCTGACGGACCGAATGGTTTCTTATTGTGACAACTACAGCTTCTTTTTTATTTTATTCAGTTAGTACGTTCCATTCCAGTGCAAATATATGCCTCCTTCTTCTGCACAGTATCCAGTAGCAGAACATTGCATCTATGCAAATTCCACAGGTCCTGTACATTCACACAACTGAATCTGCCAGCTGTGTTTGACCACCTTTTGGGAGAATCAACGAGGGACTTTCCACGCTTTCTCGAGGGAAGACTTGATTACCTTCCACACAAAAACTGGTAATTCTCTTTTTGTTTCTCATTCTACAGCATGGATGTCGTTAGAAGAGAATTAAATGTAAAACTACCTTTCAGGTAAACAGTAATGACAGTCCAGCACATATATAGTCAGGATTTAAAGACTGGTATAAACAGAACTGTAGCACATGCAGTACTTTATTAGTTATTGATCTGAAGAAGCTACATGCGAAAGCACTTCTCTATCTCTGCACCAGTTTTGTTTTATTTTATTTTATTCATTAAATTGTTTAGCTTATCCCTGCCGCGGACTGCTGGTGTGCTTTTATATAGTTTACTTGTTTGTTGTGCTTGCACAGCAGTGGTTTAATCTCTCTTGCAACGTTTTCTTTTTGGATTAATAGTACAACTTTATTAGTTAATGTTAATGTCAATGCTTTAGATAAATGCATTACGATTGACTGGTATCTTAAACAGCAACATCACATGCATGTATTTTATTTTCACCTAAAGTGCAGTAAAAGGCAGACAACAGCAAATATAAATCATGTAAATATATGTTTTAAGCATGTGTTAGTTAAGCCAATAACTCTTTTGTTTCTTACAATATTTTGTAATTGTATGATAGCATAAAAAATAGCACAGACTCCAGCAAAAGCAGTATTCAAAAGCAATATTATGCATAGTTAAGCAAGTGTTTATTACAACTGCATTCTAATATCAAGCTGCATGTATATTAATGAATGACTGAAGGTACGAGTAAGTGTTAAAGGAGTTATGGGTTAAGCGTCTCGAATGCGGAGAAAGGAAAAAAAAAGTATGTGAGCTCAAATCTTTCCAGGCTGGAATGGGTAGTTACAATACATGTTGCATAAGATAAAATGTTACTGGTACTGAAATTTATAAGGTCAATGAAACAAGACTGGTCACCAGGCCAAATGACTTACGTTTTTCTAAATCATTACTATTAAGTACTCAGGTGCAGCATTAAACAAAAAGAACAAAAGTTTGCAAGTAAATACTACACTGAGTACAGTCAGTACATGGGCTATAGTATGCAGTTAAATTATGCAGGTCCCTTTACAAAAAGGGAGGGTACAAATAACTACTAGTACCAGTAAATGTCTTTTCAAAATTGGTAAAATAAATTCCTATTACAAATTAGACAGTATAGGCAACAGCAAAAGCTTTTTAAAAATATTTTCTGTTTTTAAAAATGGTCAAAAAATAATCAAATCAAAAAGAAAATGTGTAGGACCAAAGCGTCACAGTCTAGGTAACAGCCAAAAGGGCAAGCACACATTCAATTCTCACAGCATAAAACAAATAATACTACAGGGGAAGGGCATGCTTTCAATTTTACACTAACTGTGTAAACATTACTGGAAAAGAAACTCAAATAAAGGTGCAAAGTGGTAATACCAAAAATACATTTTAATGTTTCAAGTAATGTAATTAGCAGGCTTCAGTTTACTGCTAGGTTTGAAAACTGGACTGAGTGTACATTACCAGAGAAAAGATAAATCCACAGACCACCAGGCTGAATTGAACAGTTTATTAAAACAATGTTGAATGTTAGCAATTTTAGGTAAAAAACCCTTCTTCAGACATACTTCATTCAAATAAAATAGCATTATTTAAAAGACAAATCATCCAATCACAGAGTTGTTTATGGAGTTATATAAACCTATGGAAAATTAACTGTATCAGCTCAAACGGTTACAGTGGCAGCGTTTGCATTTGGAAGCATGCATACACTTCCGCATTGCTCCATGGCGCATGAGGGTTTTGTGCATGCCCTCTTATGGTGACCGACATCCTGAGCTTTTGGCTCGCTGGCAAGCCATAAATTTAGAGACTAGTTTTCAGTATGCACGTCTCCTAATAGACTATTTTTGCCAGAGGAACAGAGACTTATTAAATCTATAGAACACAGACAAACTGAAATTATGAACAAGTTCTCTAGTGATGACTATATGGTTAAACTAGACAATCTACATCATGCCCTCAGTGCATATGATGTTAAACTTCAACACATCAAAACCAAGAAGCTTAATAGAGATTACTCTGACTTTAAAAGTGGTAACATCTTTGTATGGCCCAGGAATAACGTGGCTGTGAATAAGTATAATCGAGGTCCGACAGTGAGAATGGAGGGGGAACATTCAGAAGAGCAGTTTACACCTACTCCCTCAGGAAATCAACCACAGAGGGGTGTAGGCCGACTGCTGTGGTGAATGTTTCGGCATCGGCTATACCTATAACACGGAGGAGATCTGATGATGTTCACGGTGTGTCAGCTGAAGTTGCTCCTCCACCAGTAGAGGCTGTTGTTAATTCTATGAATCTATCAGGTACTAGTCATTCAGTATCTGGTGTGGGTGCGCAAGATATTGACATAGGTGTCCATATAGGGGCTAGGCCTAAAACACTGTATTTGCAATTGTTTTTGCACCCTTTACCTGTCCCCATGAAAAAGAAGAAAGAAAGAAGGCAGGAGCCTCAAGGGGAAATGTTGCTAAAGCGTTCAAGCAGCCGGGAACAGAAACTCAGGAAAACCTCTGTTTGACTACAGATACTGAACTGGTTTTTAATTTATCTAGTCATGAGTTGTCTGATTTACAAATTTGAGTGCTTAATAAGGGCTTAAACTTTGTACCAGCGAATAAGCATGTATTTACAGATTTGGTCATCGAACTTGAACAATTTGGCAGAAATCTACAGTTAAGGAAAATGTTTGGTGAAACTGACAACAGCAATCAAACTGTTGGTGTTAGGAAACCAAGTATATTTATTCCAAACATTAACCCTACTATTGAGGTGTTCCTAAGAACTTGTAAGGAACAGCTACGTGCACAGAAGGAATATAACTCTAATAAATGTTTTTATAATATTTCTCATGACGAGAGGGAAGCTTTGATAGCCCTATGTAATAATCCTGATTTAACTATACGACCAGTAGACAAGGGGGGGGGGGCTATGGTTTTGATGGACACTATTTGCTACAATCACAAGATTGAACTCGTGTTACAAAGTGATACTACTTATACTAATATTGTCATGCAGGAGGTTGATGGTATTATTACATCTGTTAAGAATACTTTAGTTGATTTTAAGTTACTGGGTAACATTATGGAAGAAGTGTTCAATTTTGTGTTTATTGAGTATCCTGTTATTCTTATTTTCAAAGCTTTGCCTAAAATACACAAAAACGCAAAGGATCCACCACTCAGGCCAATTGTTTCTAGAAGGGGGTGGGTAACTGAAAATTCCTCTATGTGAGTAGAATACCAACTTAAACCTGTGGTAAATAATGAACCTAGAATATTGAAAGATACAGCACATTTTTTTGACTAAACTTTATGAGTTTTTGAACGCTCAATCTTCCTGTAAACCCTTTTTATTAGTAACTCTAGATGTTCGTGATTTATTCACTATGATACCAAATGTTTATGGTCTTCAAGCTGTAAAGAAAATATTAAGCAACTATGATCTTATGACATCGCAAAATGTACAAGTTTTGAAATTGTTAGAACTTGTTTTATGTCATAATGTTTTTCTTTTTAAAGGGCATTATTATTGGCAGAGATGGGGAGTTGCCATGGGCCCTCCCTGTGCCAATTCTTATGCAAATTTGGTTTTAGCCCAATGGGAAATGTTGAATACTATCTTTGCAGTAGACCATGCATGGAAACAATATTTGGCTTTTTATACACGTTTTGTTGATGACGTGTTTTTCTTGTGGACAGGTAATATAGAAGATTTAAACATTTTTGTAGATTACTTGGATAAATCTAGTAATTTCTTGTAATTTACTATGAACTACTCCTTTAGGGAGATAGACTATCTTGATGTTAGACTAGAACAATCTTTTGATGGGATTATACATTCTAGGGTTTACAGGAAACCATGTTGGAAAAATGGGTTTTTATCCAAAGATAATATGCATCCCAGTTTTGTTTTTGACAATATAGTGAAAGGGCAAACACAGCATCTATCCAGACTCTGTACGGATGATGAGGTTTTCACACATGAGTTAGATGATTTTGCTAACAGACTTATGGACAGGGGCTATAGGGGGATAACATCAATGAAATAATGGTGGACACAGTTAGATTAAGAGAAACTGAGGTAGCACCTTGGTTGTCACAAAAGGGGATGTTGACTAAACACAATAAGATACCCTCACACCAGCGACACAGGAATAGACCCTTTGGCAATAAGAGCTGGGTTCCCTTATATATTACTTACAGTAGTGATATTAAGTGGGTGCAAGATGTCATCAGAGACAACTGGAAGATATTGAGAACTGATGACACATTGCAACATTTAGTAGGTGAGCAACCTAATTTTGTTTTTAAGAAAAATAAAAATCTTAAGCAGGTCCTTTGTGATTGCAAGGTCAGCACTAATAAAGACTATGGTAGGATGGGAACATTCCCATGTCAGCACTGTAAGGCTTGTAAATTTATAAATAAGGATATTTGTTTTGTACACCCTGTGACTCATAAGAAATATGTACCCAGAGTATTGGCTACATGTCTTTCTCAGAATATAATCTATCTAGCTACCTGCACTTGCTGTGCCTCATTTTATGTAGGCAAGACAAATTACAGGTTAAAGGATATAATTTTAAGACATTTATCAGCAATAAGACTACGAGACAGGCATAATGCATTGGCTGTGCACATAGAAAGTTATAAGGGACATAGTTTGTTTTTCAAGCACTACAGCATGTTTGTGCTAATATTAGGAAGGGAGACATTGTGAATAGCACCGAATACAATGAAACTAGATGGACCATTGAACTGGGAGCAAATAGATACCCAGGTCTTAATGGTGTGGTGCCTTTAAAGCCAATACTTAGTAGGCGTAGACCATATATTAATTTGCACTGATTGTTTTATTGTTTTTACTTTGTGATTGGATGATTTGTCTTTTAAATAATACTATTTTATTTGAATGAAGTATGTCTGAAGAGGCGTTTTTTACCTGAAAGCACTAACATTCAACGTTGTTTTAATAAGTGGTTCGATTCAGCCTGGTGGTCTGTGGATTTATCTTTTCTCTGGATTTGTGCTGTTTTACGCCACAGACTTTTGGTTTTGTCCACCTTATTTTAGTTCTTGAGTGTACATTACAGCCATGTATGTGCAAATACAAAAACAATCTGTACAAGCAAGTGTATTCTGTACAGTATATAGTAAATAGTTTATCTATGTAAATAGAGTAACAAGTCAAAGGTTGACATTTGTGACATATGTGTTTTTTTTTTCAAAAAACAAGACTGCAATGCCTTTGCAATAAAATCCTCAAGCATTGTCAATAAATTACTGTATAGAACACCACTGTATAGTCATATTCAGATTCATTCAGTTCTAATAGTAATGGTTGTCATCGTTGTGTTGACATTATTAAACTGTGTTAACTTGCTGTATCAAAAGAAAACTAAATGTTTTGTTTCCCAATATGTTTCTAGTTAATAGTAATATAACTTGACTACAAAGTACATACTAATATAGACAGTTTGGGATTTAAAATAAAACCTTTGGAATGTATACAGTGATAGATATGTTTAAAAAACGTATAAATGCATGTGCACATCTATTTGCTAGTTAGATGCATATACACATCTGTTGCTATAATATATGTAGAAATAATATAGTTAGTTAAATACATGTATTTCTGTTTGGTAGCATACATATATTCTGGTACAGCTTAAAACAAGCTGAATGTTCAGTGTCTGGAACATGCTTCAAGGATTATAGATAAAAATGCAGCTACGAGACAAGGTACGCAGCTTTCAACACAGACATGTGCATTTCATTTGCATCATTCTGAACATGAAAACAGAGGGAATTACAATATTTCACAAATAAAACTTAGGAAAATGCTACACAAAACACAACACAAGACAATTTCAGTTGTAGAAAGCATACACACAAATATAAGAGCATAGTTAGCTAAACAAGGTCAGGCATACATAAAAGTAGAAAAAGAATCAAAGACTGACATAAACATTTCAATAAACAGCTCTATCTCTATTAGATGCTGTACATTACTGCAAAAATGTAACAGTTCTGACAAGGAAAGACATCATGCAAAAATGTCAGTGTGTAGACAATAACACAAAAAGAACAAACTCGGGGAAAAAAAGGGTATGACTTCTACCAATACTCTATTTGTATAAACAACAACACAGTAATACAAGAAAAGGACCATGGGTTAAAATACTTATCATTTTGGTTAACAGGCCAATACTTCATACAGATCAAATGGTAAAATACCATCCACTTGTATGATGATAGGACAACAATACCAAAAAACAATATTGCACTTCAATATTATATTTCAAAGTTTTAAAGATACCAAATACAGATTTAATTAAAAGAGCTTGGCATAAAAACTAGTAAAACAAGATATCTCACAGACTGTACATTTACAAGCACAACAAAAGTAAGTCATTACAAGTATCTTTGATAGATTACAATTTAGTACTAATTTATCTAAATTTGTAAATTGAACAAAATATTAAATGTTTGTTAAAGTGGCACCACAGTTTGTATGTGTGGTTTCAAATAACCCAGTGTTAATAGTAAAAGACAAAAACAAAAGCTGACACTGTCCATAATTGGTGGGACATATTCAAAGGATGGTCATCATCTGGGACCAAATTGCTAAATTGGTTAATACATCCTGTGTTAGTAGTTTTGGGGGTCATAATAATAGTGACAGATTAGAATAGTTATATATGCTGCAGGTTACAAAGAGTTGTAATAATTAAACAAGTCATGATTGTAAATATGAGCAAAATGGTAAATGCTGTAAATACTAATACTAATGAAACAAATGCAGTTGTTTCTTTAACTAAAGTTTAGTCCCTTTCTCTAAAAAAAATAAAATAAGGGGGACCTGAAAGAATAATAGTAACTGTTGCTAGCATGATTATTAGCGTGAATAAAAAGCTGCAAGAATGATATGAAATATAAAGGGTTAATTTAGAAATAGTATAAAATGCTAAAAAATAAGTAGTAGCAAGTGTGCTGGCATAGCTTAATTATTGGCATCCGTGTAAAGGAGTATGTTATTGAGAAACAAAGTCTGTAAAAACAACTGCGCAGATGGCAGCTGGAAGGACATCAATGAAGTAAAGAGATGTAACATCAAGCAAGATAACAGACAGTGCTAGAACACCACGTTTCAGATAACTGAGTTTCCTTGGACCACCAAACTTGTATCAAGGACAAATCAAAAATTAGTAGAACAAAGGAAAACTGTTACGCAAAGAAAGAACTGTTATACATCAGACTTTGAGAAAAATATCACACTTTTTGGTATAAATATGAGTGTGAATAAACAAGCTTTGGGAATTTGCCATAGAGGGCTGACAGCATCTGTGCTGCATGCTTGTAGATCCAAAAGGAGAATGTAACAGTAAAGCATATTAATTGAAGCAGTGTCTCGGAGTATTTATTGCACCTAGTACAATACAGTAATAAGACTAGTTGGTCACAATAAATAGTATACATGGATGTAAATGCAAGTAACAGCAAGAAGCCAACAGAGAAGATGTCATATAATTTTTCACCATGGGGGAAGGCAGCTGAGAGGTATAAGAATCAGAGAATTCCTCCTCTTCCCTCAAAGAGGGATCTGATGTCTGAGGCCTACGGCTCAATACAGGAGGAGGGATAGTGGATGTCCCTGATGTGGTAGGCCATAAGGCCATGAAAGAATTAAACAGACTTTGGCCGAAAGCCTGCCAGTCTGGGGTAGTTTCAGGAGTAGGAGATATGTGTTTTATTTTTTCCTTCCTTTTAAGAGGCCTAGTGGGCGTCTGAATAGAGGAAGGGCTAGAATCGGGCAACTGTAAGGAACGGGAGGGATCTGATGGCCCTACCGAAACCTCTGGTTCCACCCCCAGCATTGGAAACTGACGTCGGAAAGCCTCCGTGTATGTGCCCTCTGAGCGGGACTGTATGGCTTCCGTGAAGGTACCCGCTGTATCCGAAGTGGAGGAGCCCAAGTCTTCGGCCATGACGTTGGCCACAGACTGAGGGTTGGATGAAAGAGGTGCAGCTGTAGTCTTAGGCCTAATGGTCTTGGCCTTCCTTTTCAGCAATTCGGCAGGCAAGTCAGTGGAACCTTCCATACCAAAGGCTAGCTGCTTGAGGTGTTGATTTTCCAGGTATAGATTAAGCGTGTGCAGATGGCTGCATAGAGTTTTGGGTACAAATACCTGGCAGATGGCGCAGGCCTTGTAATCATGCGACTATCCTAAACAAAAAAGACACTGATTGTGGGCGTCCTTGTGAGGTATCTGATGGCTGCACTTACACTTGCTCTTTCTGGATGACATGAACAAGCATTAGGATAAAGAAAATGACTGAAAAAAGGTTCTCCAATGGGGCACTTATCTGATTTCTTCAGAATCCAATGACTTGGATGGCAGGAACACCTGACGTTTGACTGGCGGCTGAGAAGTTCTGTGGGCTGGTGCGTGCAGACATCACTTTTATGGCCCATGTTCTCCTAGCCACATCAGACGTCCCACGCACCCTACAGTGACTGAAATCTTTTGTATACTGGCTGGACATTCAGGTAGCAAGACGAGTAAACCCATATCTGATGAATACTGCAACACTGGAATAGAATTATTATCAGATGAAAACCTATGCAGATTGTAATACCAAAAACATTATTTATGTAGCTACTTGCACCCTCTGTAATGGATTTTATGTTGGTTAGACTAATTGACAGTTCAAAGAATTCTACGTCACCTCAGTGACATTAGACTAAGAAAGGACACCAGTGCTTTGTCTAAACATATCCAAGAGAATGTACAACACAGGTTTATATTTATGGCACTAGAATTAGTACATGATAATCTTTGGGATGGTGATTTATATAATAAAACAGAGGTTTTCGAGAGCCAATGGACTGCTGATTTGAAGGCCGATTGGCTCCCTGGAATGAATGGGAAGACTCCCTTGAAGCCACTGTTGAAACAGAGGAGACTTCCTTGATAAAATTTAAATGTTAATTGGCTGCTTTTTCCTTCAATGGCGAGGAGCACTGGCAGTAATGCAGTATTTGATGAAAGGGAGGAAACTTCCTAGATGAATTTTAATTGGCTGCTTTTTGCTTTAAAGGGTAGGAGTACTGGCACTAATGCAGGATCTGATGAAGGCTCTATGAGTTGAAAGCACTAATCCCTGTTTTTATGCCTGTGCTGTTTTATTAGTCAATAAATGTTTCTCCGTGGTGGCCTAGATCTGCTTGTTTTCTAAATATTTTGCTTGGTTGAGCAGCCATTTGCGATCTGGAGTTTATATATTTCTATTGTTTCGCTTTGTTTTAACTTCAGGATTGCACATGCCAGAATGAATGAGTTTTGAATAGAACTTATATGCTGGTGAATACCTACTAAATAAGCAAACCAATTCATATGGTAGCAGGACACTGCCGAATGTATTGGTGAGTCAGACTAACCCATTGCTTAAATTAAATCTTGGTGATATAGCAGCAGAAGTAATAGACACACCTGTTAATAGTGAAGCATTTGATCTTATTTTTTCAGAAGTGGAAAATGCAGAGTATAGACTGAATTATTTACAATGGCAGTGTTCCCTCCTTGAAGCATGTTTGCATCATCACATTATCCCAAGGGGTCTGAGAATAAAATGTATGCCTACCTATGGCAGCTCTCATCCTGAGTTACTGGCTGGATGGCAGGCAATCAATCTTGAGACAAGTTTTTGGTATATCCGTTTACTGATAGATTACTTTAAACCTTATGAGAGTGAAGCAGCAAGTTTCACTGAAATAAAGCAGTCAGAATTAGAGAATGCAGCCCTTTCTGATAAGTTCCTAGAAAAGATTGAAACCTTACAGCATAATCTAACTTTTTATGATGCAAAGTTAAAAAGTATAACGAGCAATAAATTAGCCAGCGATTACCTGGAGTTTAAACAAAAGAATATGTTTGAGTGGCCAAGAGAACAAGTGGATGTCAGAATGAAGGATATAAATCCTGAAATATCTATAACAGCTACAATGACTGTTTCTCAGAACTCTAAAGATGATTATTCACGGACAGCTCACAATGCTAAGGAAATAGACAGTAAAGCTAACAATATTTCTGATCAAGGTATCAAATGTATGTCACAAAGCCCTCTGAATGACATAGAATTGGGAACGAGTAAGACAAAAGCCAATAAAAAAAGTTTCTGGACTGAGCATCTTTAATTTAGGAATGAAACCTAAGGAAAATGCCTCTCATACTCCATTTTTTTCTGGATCGACCTGATCAACTCAGACATCTCCCATATAAAACTTGGTCAGTGAGCCGAGGCAGGAAGAAAAGGAAAGTTACACATTAGAAGGTTCAACATCTGATGCCATCTTGGTTGTGAATTTGTCTAAATGTTCAGTAAGTAAAGCATGTGTCCTTATTGAATAAAGGGCTAACATTCATCCCAACCCTTAAATCTCGATTAAGTGAATTTACCTTAGATAATAAAATGTTTTGGCAGAAACATCACTCTTAAGAATATGTTTGGTCAATACAATAGAGAGGAGGGGTCCTACTATCTTCAAGAAACCTAGTACCTTTGTACCACCCTTTCATCCAGTGGTCGAAATGTTTACACATATGGGTGACACTGATGCAGCCACCTTGAGACATAGGAATAACCAGAAAGGCTTCTACAATATGAATACAGATGAAAAATGAGCACTGGATGTGTTGATGCACAATGATGTTATCGTTACTAAGCCAGCTGATAAGGGAGGGGCCACTGTTGTTGTAGATGCAGATGACTATCATACGAGAATGGCTGACATGCTCAGTGATATGCATACCTATCTGAAAATACCAAAATGGGAGGTCAAGCTAAAAGACACCATGATTTGCTTATGATGTGGATTATCAGTCAGGACCTCTATGAATATCTTATGATTGAACATCCTGCGACACCTACTATCAATGGCCTGCCCAAGATACACAAAAATAAACAAAACTCACCCCTACGTCCCATTGTCTCTGGGGGTGGATGGCTTACAGAACCAGCCTCTATTTATATGGAGCATCAACTAAAGAAAATTTTACCCAGAGCCGCTACTGTACTAAGTCACAATTTTTAGATGCTCTGTACTGTCATGTACAAATAATGAACAATACCATGGATCTTATAATGGTTACCATGGACATTAAAAATCTACTTACAGTAATTCCTAATGACCATGGCACTGAGTTATTAAGGAATTTTTAAGACACAGTGATGTAATAGATGGCAACACTGCTCTACAGGTGTGTCTACTTTTGGAGATTATACTTGGTAATAACATCCTTTTATATGTCTGTGAGCACTATTGACAGAACTGTGGAGTGGCAGTGGGCACTTCATGTGTGAACAGCTACTCCAATATAGTGAGGGTCCAATGGGAATCTGACTATAGTTTCAATGCCAAGAATATATGGTGGGAAAATATTGATTATTATGGACGATTTGTCGATAAAGTTTTCTCCTGTGGTGTGGCAGTAAAAATGGACTTTCTTGCTTTGTTGGGTGCATATCAATACCGCCACATTTTTGCAATTTGATGTCCATAGCTCCACTTGAGTAATTGAGTTTCTAGATGTAACATTATTATTGGATGATCAAGGAAGATTTAATACACTGATGCATAAAAAGGACTGTTGGAAGAACCACCTTTTGCATAGGACAAGTATGCATTCTGCGCATGTATACCCACATATTATCAAGGGACAGTTACTTCGTACCTCCAGATTATGCACTGATGAAGAAGTATATATGAAGGAAACTGAACAGTTAGTGAAATGTCTTCATGTTCATGGTTATAGACAACAAGAGGTCCAAAAGTGACTCACGACAACTAGGGATATGGGAAGAACAAGAGGACGTCCTTACTTTTCACAGAATACTACATCAGAATCAACCTGTCCCATACCACAGCAAGATAACAGTAATAAAAGTGGCCTAAGATGCCTGCTTACATACAGCAGTGATGTCTCACAGGTTTATGAGATTATTAAGAAGAAATGGTGCATACTAAAAATGGATGACAAAATAAAGGACACAGTGGGTGAAGTTTCAAGGTTTTTTTTTTAAATAAGATGAATATGAAGAGACTTCACTGTTATAAGGATGGGGTTCCATCAAAGAAAACAACCTTGAAGAATGGGACTGTTCACTGCAAGAAATGTAGGGCATGTGCTTCAATTAAAAGTAGTAACTCTTTTAGACCTTCTGTTACCAAAAGGTTATATCGGCTGAAAACCTATGCAGATTGTAACACCAAAAACATTATTTATGTAGCTACTTGCACCCTCTGTAATGGATTTTATGTTGGTAAGACTAATCAACAGTTCAAAGATATAATTCTACGTCATCTCAGTAACATTAGATTAAGAAAGGACATCAGTGCTTTGTCTAAACATATCCAAGAGAATGTACAGCACAAGTTTATATTTATGGCATTAGAATTAGTACATGATAATCTTTGGGGTAGTTATTATATAAGAAAACAGAGGTTTTGGAGAGCTGATGGACTGCTGATTTGCAGGCTGATCGGCTCACTGGACTGAATGGGATGATTTCCTTGAAGCCACTGCTGAAAGCGAGGAGACTTCCTAAATAAAATTTTAATGTTAATTGGCTGCTTTTTGCTTCAAGGGGAGGAGCACTGGCAGTAATGCAGTATTGATGAAATGGAGGAGACTTCCTCGATGAATTTTAATTGGCTGTTTTTTGCTTTAAAGGAGAGGAGTACTGGCAGTAATGCAGGATCTGATGAAGACTCTATGAGTTGAAAACCCTTATCCCTGTTTTTATGCCTGTGCTGTTTTATAACGTTTTATTGTTTTATTAGTCATTAAATGTTTCTCAGTGGTGGCCTAGCTCTGCTTGTTTTCTAAATATCTTTGTTTGGTCGAGTAGCCTTTAGTGATCTGGAGTTTACATATTTCTACACTGCCCGAGACTATGGGGCACACTGGTGGATCCTTGGTGTCTTTATGAATTTTTGGAAGATGCTTGATGATTGGTATAGTGGGATGGGTTACTACAATATACTCATAGAGATATTGTGTAATGATACATGTCATCAATAAATCATACGAGGTCTCTTCTATTCTTTTAATGATCTTGTTCAGTTCACATTTCGATATTTTCTTATAGGTCTTACTATCATTCAATAGATCAAGCATTTTCCTATTACAGTGGGATTTGTCAAGGAGCACTATTTTTCTACCTTTGCTGGCTATTTTTATCACAATACTATTATATTGTTATTATTTGCAAGCTCCTGCAAAGCATGCCTTTAATTCATGCTCAAAGTCAGGAAGGTCAGAATCCACCTTTGAAACCTTAGAAATAAGGGCCAAACCATACCTGATCTATGAGTCTGGCAACTGATATCCCTAAAGGATAAAGTTGCAGAAGTATAAATGTTTTTGCTCAGCCTTTCTATCAGAAAACAACACCTTGGTAGAAGGCAAAGACTTGGATGGCTTATCATAGAAGGCTGACACTACATAAGGGTCAGCAGAAGGGCATTTATAAAGAAATTTGCCCTCCTCAGACACGTTATAGAATCTGTCTGGCTTCAGTTAGGGGCTACAGACACTGCTGAGAAAGTATCCAGGAGCCAGAACAGGGGGAACAGCAGATGGTTAAGGACAATCCATCTGCAGGAGCTCAAAATATCTTTTCAGAATCTCATACACTCAACAACAATCCCACTTAAACTAATCAGGGGGAATCTGGACTTATGAAGTCCTCCTCTTCTGAACCTTAGTCCAAAGGGAAAGGGATTTGCAAAAGTAAGCCAAAGATTCTTCCCCTGATTTCAGGTCCTCTTCCAATCTAAGGAATCCAATTCTCTTGGCCAACTGAGTGGAATGGAAGGCCAGGGAGAAGCAGGCACAGAGACCCCTTGAGGAGGCTTCAAGGCCATCAAAGCATTAAAAAGGCTCTGAGTGAAATCTTGCCATTCACACTGGGGATCCTTAACAGGGCAAATATGTTTTTTGTTCTTCTTGTGCTGGATGTCTGCACGAAACACCCTCAGAGGGTCAGACCCCTAGCAACACAATAATATTTGCAGGAATCTCCTCCCTAACAAAAATCTGAGGAATACCTCTCAGCACTTCAGATATAATCAGCTGAGATTCCCCTCAACATCAGGCACAGATACTTGAAAAGCCTCCAAGGACATGTGAGAAGCTGGATATATATATATATATATGCTGGCGTCCAATTGAATCATGGCAGAGGAAGCCGAAGCAACCACCAGACCGTCCTCCAGGCTTTCACCAGCCCTGAGAGAGATGTCTGTGGAAGGCTGGGCAGTAGCTGGATAAGACCTAACTTTTTTGTCTGCCTTCTTGGCAAAAGGCTGGCCCTCAGAACAGGAGGATTGCACCATAGCACCTTGAGCCAACAACTTAAGATATTGGTTCCCCAGGTAGATGGATAAGGTGGACAGATGACTATGAAGGGCCTTAGGCACAAACACCTGGCAGACAGAGCACTGTGTATGGTTGTGGGAAGCACCCAAATAGAAGGGACACTGGTTGTGATGGTCTTTCTGGGGAATCTGCATCCCACACTAACATTTTCCCTTTCTGGATGACAAGAACACAATAACCACAAAAATTAGGAGAAAGGGAAGAAATCACAAAAGGGCACTTACCTGTAAGCACAACTTGGTAATCAGAACAGTAGAAAGGCATTAAGACAGACAGTTCAACAATGACATTCAGACTGGAGGCAAAGATGTTCTGAGTGTGTGCATCACATTGTCACTTTTATGCCCTATGCCTTGCGTGGGGAGCATACGTATGGTACCAATAAGAACTAATTTCGTATACTGGCCACACATTGGGCTATCCATGGCAGGAGATCCCTTGGGTAAAGAATACTGCAACAGTGATATGGAAGGACATCTATGGTTGCCTGGATAAAATAGCAAGAGTCATACACAAATTGTAAACAATGAGTAGTGACCTGTGCATAGGAAGAAACTAAGTTATTTGAAGCAATGTTTTCCTCACAAGAAAAAATTGCAGAAAAAGCATTCCTCATACTATCAAAATTTGTTAGAACATGAGTCTAACAATTCAAAATTCTAAAAATCAAAGTTGTACTAGTAGTTTATTTATTTATGTATGCATGTTTGTTTGTTTTCAGGGGTAGAGCAGTGATCTCTGTAGATCTTTTTCACAATCTCCATAGACATTTTTCACACTCACCTTGAGAACAGTGTTTGGTTAAGTGACATGCTCAGAATCACTTTTTCCCATAACTAGCAATAACTGTCTCAACATTATCAGAAAGAGGAAGACTGGAATTAATTAAATGCTTAGCAGCAATAGGCTCAACTAAAGCTATAGCTGCTGGGTCAGGTTTGGAAATAGTGTATAACATTTTTAAAGACTGAAGAACTTTATACACTGTATCTGTCTTTTTAGGGGCAGATGATTGATGATCAGGAAAACTACAGGCAGTAACACACATACTCTAAAGCAGACATGACAGGATGAATGGGTGTAGGTTCAGGAATATCAAAATATTTTCTGAAGGACTGAGAAACCTCAGTGTTCTCCCACTGAAAACAAGGGAAACCCTCAGAAGGAGAATCAGAAACTTGGCTCTCTGCAAAATCTGAATCAGAAATCTGAGGAAAATATCCTGTATCCATCCATGCATCTTGTGGTCCAGAATCGAATCAGAATCTTGACTATCTAGAGGAAAAAGAGGAATCTCGCTTTCTTATACCAGAAACTACTTTACAAGAAGGATCAATAGCCTGAATTTAACCCTGTGCCATACTCAGTAATCACCTCCTATGCAAAGAAAATTGAAGAGGAGAAGATACCTCCTTTTTCTTTCTGACTAGAAAATGGGGGAAACTGTGTTACTAATGGCATCTGCAGCTTCTCCATGGATAGGCACAGCATTCTGACGTAACAGCAAAGCCTTCCCTGTTCTCTCTCCCATGCCAGATGGGGTGTCTCTCCCTTGCCCTGTGAGGAACCGCAACAACAGCAGCAGCAGTGGATGTGGCTAGCCAGTGGTCCATAGGGGTTGTAGGTGCTACACCAGAGGTATCCAGGGTAAAAGTTGAATGTTCTGAGGTACAACAAATAGCCACAGCAGAGTCGCCCACCTGCTGCTTAGGCAAACTGCTAGGCTGTTGTGGTGGCAAAGGCTGTTTGCTTAATTTTTTTCTTTTTGTGGCTGGAAGAAGGACCAATCGCGGGACCATTAGTCTGTTCCAGGGTCAAGCCAAAATTGTTGTCTCTTTCCCATAGAAGACAAGCAACAATTAATGGTAAACATTACCAGTCCACAAAAGTTACTTTTTTGACAGAAAAACAAAGTAAAACGCACTTTCAAACATTATGCCAACCTCACAAAAGTAAAATGTACACACGTTCTCCACAGAAAAAAAAATGTTCACTTACTTTACACCACTTTGAAACTGACATAAAAACAAGCACTCAATTTAACATTACATCCTCAATACATTCTTCTAAAACACAACACTTCTATCTTTAAAACAACTTTTCTGAAGAGGACAGTAATAAAATATCAACAAAATTAAAAAAAAATGGAAGGTTTTCTCTCTTAAGGGAGCTTATCTGCTCAGTAAAGGAAAACACAAGCCAATTGTCGATTTTCAAAAGCCTCAGAGAAGCATACTCTTCAGTAGTAGCAAAACTCTGGAGTGCTTCAAGCCCAAACTTGTCTTTTAGTCAGCCCAGCTTGAGCTACTTGACAGTTTGGGTGTGTGGAAGGTGCCATGTATCTTTGGAAGCTGGATGGCTGTTATATCCTTGACAGATATAACAACAGAGCTAAGGCTAATGAAGCAGTGATAAATATGATGAACATCTGTAGTTCAGAACAGCACCTCTGGAAGAAAGAATCAACCACAGTGAAGGAAGTCTTGGAAAGAAAAACTATAAGTTGTTCCTGGCTGTGGAATTGAGAAAGTCTGTTTTCAACAGTAGTATACGATGGAGGAAAAGTAATTACAGTGCAATTTGATTAAACCACAAGACTGTAATTTGCTTTCAACAGCCTACATTTAATTTCATTTGTATGCAATAAACTGCATTTTTATGACTTTAGGTTTAAGGGACTCCCAAAATGGCCGCACATTGAGTAACAGCTTAATTCTAGCTCTCCCAGTCTGAAAACAGAAATTTAGCAGAGAAAGTCAGTGGATTTATATTTCTGGGTAAATTTCAGTAACTGACTAGTAAGTGCACTGCCTAGATGGCAGGAAAAAAGAAATACAGAGGATCTGAAAGAAAATCAGCAGCAAAAGGTGAGGAAAAAACACTGACTGGGAAAAGTACTGCAGCTGTTCAGCAAAAAGCAGTGCAAGCTCCAGACATGACTTCCAGTAACCTAGAGGGAAGTATATGGCAACTGCACACAGACCTGAGTAAAATAAATAAAATGCTGATGGAATATATCAACTGAAATAACAAAAGGCTGGAAACATGCAAGAAACTTTAAATGCATATTCAGATGAGGTGATAAAACCACAAAAATCAGAGGTCAAAATGAAGAAAAGGCTAGCTGAATATGAGACTGCTCAAGAAGAGATGTTTCAAAAAATAATAGAATTAGAGGACAGAGTACATAGGGAAAACCTGAGATTTTCTGCTGTACCAGAGAAGCTGGAAGGTACAGACTGTATTAAATTTATAAAAGCACAAGCAACTAGACTGGTATTCCACAGCAGGAGTTATTAACTGAAAGGACACATCATGTGTATGCCCGAAACCTTGCTGTGAGAAAGAAACTTAGACTTTTAATAGTGAAGATGCAATTCTACCAGCAGAAGGAGTTGATTCTGACAAAACTGTGTCAGAAAGACAAAGTGTTAACACTGTGAGACAGCAGAATTATTGTGGAGAATGATTATTCATTGTACACCAGGCAGAAGAGGAGCAAATTTATTCCACTTTTCAGGAATGTCGAAAAGCAGGCATGAAATTCAAACTGCTATACCCAGCTATCTTCAAAATATTCTTCCCTGGAGGGACAAAATCATTTCTTGATGAAGTACATGCTAATGAGGAAATTTAAAAGTTTGTCCAACAAAAAGTGAGTTGTGAAACATAAAGAAAGTCTGCTTCTTGTTTTCTTCTAACAAATAAATGTATGCTTGTAGCAATTTTGTATCTGGTCCTCATGTGTCCAGGATACAATATGATAAAGAAAAATGGCAGGGAGATAATGTTCTCTGAAAGAATTCAAGAGTTTACTCAGCTGGGAGAGCTATAAAGATAAAGCAAAACCAGATAGCACTTAGTTGAAGCACAGGCTGCACCATGCATCATAGCATGGACAACCTTTCTTTTAGGGTACCTGAAGTCTGTGGGTGTGGCTATAAGTCTGGCACATTTGTTCCTATTAGGAGGGTAAAACTTCAATATATGAAGATGTACACAGTTTTGTCTGTTATTATTAAGTTAATAGGTTTTAGGAAGGTATTGGAGTGTGTTTTTGAGGGCTTTCAATAAAAAAAGTTCTCTAAGATGTGACAAAGGCTCAAATGGCTACAACAAGAAACAACCATATAAAAGATCAACCTGCCAAACAATGGATGCATGTAACTCAAAAGCTGGAACTAGACATTTAGCAAAAAAGCTGTTATACATAAAAGGTGGGAATAATACATTTTTTAATACAGTGATGCTTTCTGTAATGTCTTTAAATGTCAATGGTCTCACAGATAAATACAAAAAAGAAAGAATTGTGAACTATATTAAAAAATGTAGAGTGAACATAGCTATGCTACAGGAGACACACTTGGAAAGAACTGAACATGTGAGTTTGATAAAGAAAGGTTTTCAGGATGGTTATTCCCAGTTATACCCAGGACAAAGGAAAAGGGAAGTACTTATATTAATTGTAAGAGGAGCTTCAATAGTGATAGTAGAAGATAAACAAGATAATAGTAGTAGATTTGTAGTACTAAGGGACTACTGGCAAGGGGGGAGGATTATACTGGCATGTATTTATATTCCACCTAAAACTGCTATAATGGAGCTTAAGAAAATTCTGGGAGAAAAATCAGCTATCAGCAAGGAATATTACTTATAGGTGCAGACTGGAATTTGATTTGCAACAGAGAAGATGTGTCTGGGGGGACATAAGGGAAAATATAACAAAGGAGGGTAGATTTTTGAAGAAATTTATGAAAAAACTGTCGTGGAAGATGTGAATTCAGTAGTAGGAGTTCAGAGTGAATTTACATATTATTCCCCAAAACAAAAAAACTGGACTAGGCTAGACAGAGTTTATATTTCTCAAGAACATGGTGCATTTAATTGAAGGTCTTGATACACACCCAATAAGATTTCATATCATACTCGAATAATAACTAAAATAAAAACATAGGGTAATGAAATAAAAATGAGACACTGGCACTTTCCCACCTATCTGGTAAAAAGAGAGGAATTTAAGGAATGAGTAGTGGAAGTTATTCAGAAGCTATTAGAGAAGATAGAAATTTCTTCTGAAAATATAGCTAGGGAGTGGGATAAAACTAAAATGGAGTTTAAAAATAAGGTGGAAATAAAAGAAAGGGAGATATGGTTAAGAAGTAGCAAGAATTAATTAAAAGGACTGACAAATCTTAAAATATTGCAAAATAGGGGGAATCTCATAGAACAAGATGAGCAGCAACTGCAGGATGCTAAAGAAAAAAATAAGGGATTACCTCGATAATATGCATGAGTTTAGAAAGATTGCTCTTAACCAACTGTTTTGATAACTCTGCAGCACACAAACTTTTAGAACAATGACTAAGGCAACAGAAAGTAGAATGGGCTGTCACCATGCTTAGAAAGACTATTAACAAGGAGGATAACAAGAGATCCTGTAGAATTATTAGAAATATTTTGGACATTCTATGAAAGTCTGTATAAAGCAGAGAAATATGGTAATCAAGAAAAGGTACAAATGGAAATGTTTATGGAAAAATTAAATATGCCAAGGTTAGAGGTAGACAAGGCTCAATTACTAAAAAAAAAAAAAAAAAAAAAAAAAAAAATAGGAGATGAGATAACACTGGTGATGTATAACCAATCTACAGGAACCTCCCCAGGTAAAGATGGTATTCCTGTAGACGTTTGGAAGCTATGTGGGGAAAAAAAATGATAAAGATCTGGAAGGTTTTGTTTAACAGTATTTTAAGAGTAGGAGAAGTGCCAACATCCAAGAAGAAAGCAGTGGTAGCTGCAATACCAAAAAAGGGTAAAGATCCATCATATTCAGCCTCAGCACTAAAAAAGAAGGTATGTACTCACCAGAACGTTCTATGTGAGTTGTTTCATCTCACCTTCATTCATCACTGATGGGTTCGGAGCCGATCCTCGGCTCCGACATGGCTGACTAGCAAGTTCAAAGTTCTCCAGTAGCTCGAGACCCCACCCCTTATCCCACAATGCATTGCTGGAATTACCTCAGATCTTGTTTGCTGTGTACCGTATAACAGTACAATAATTATTCTGCCTACAAATGAATACACATTGAAAAAATAGGATGAAGACAGCCTCCAGGTCAACTGTCAGCCAGAAGGGGGATGGAGGGAGGGATGTGAGAATGAAGGCAAGATGGAACAACTCACATAGAACGTTATGGTGAGTACATAACTTCTTTATGTGAAGTTGTTCAATCTCGCCGTTCATTCATCACTGATGGGTAGTGTCCCTAACACCCTGATCTTGGGTGGCTCACGGCAGTGCACTCTTCAGAACCATAGAATCAAATGAAGCCCTGTCCCTGGAGGCCTTATCCACTTTGTAATGAGTTATAAAAGTGTGAGGTTTAGACCAGGTGGCTGCTGCACAGACGTTATCCAAAGGCAATTTGGCTTGAAAGGCTGATGAGGTAGAAACTGCTTTGGTTAAATGAGCCTTTACCTTACTAGATAACGGCATTTTATGAGAAGCATATGTATAGGTGATGCAATCTGATAGTCACTTGGACAGGGTTGTTTTAGCAACTGATTTACCTTTCCTGGTCTCAGAAAAGGACACAAGAAGCTGATCTGATTTCCTAATGTCTTTGGTTCTGTCCAAATAAAATCTAAGTTGTCTATGAACATTGAGTTTATGCAAAATGTATTCCAAATTGTTGGTATGATTAGGGAAGAAAACAGGCAACTCAATGACTTGATTAATGTTAACCTCAGAACATACTTTGGGCAGAAAGGATGGATTAGTTCTGAGAGATACTCTGTCAGTATGGAAGACCATGTAAGGGGGCTTTGATGAAAAGGGCTTGGAGCTCTGACACTCTACGGGCTGAAGTGATGGTTACTAAGAAGACAGTTTTCCATGACAAGAATTTTAGTTCACAACATGATGCAGGCTCAAAAGGAGGAAGAATGATACGAGATAACATACAATTCAAATTCCAGGGGGAATAAGGTGTCTTCACTGGAGGCCTTATGTGAAAGGAACCTTTTAGAAAAGCCTTACACAATTGGTGAGCCATAATATTCAAACCATCAGTTCCTAGATGGAAATTAGATATAGCAGCTAATTGTACTCGTATCATAGCTGCCGCTGCTCCTTTGTTGAAGACTTCTGTCAAGAATTGTAAGATAGAAAAAATGGCGCTTGATAAGGGTCATTGTTGTGGGAAGAAGCCCAAATGGAAAATCTCTTCCACTTACTACGATGCAATTTTCTGGTGGAAGGTTTGTGGGAAGCCAACAAAATCTGACTAGTATCATGGGAAAGATTATAGAGCCTGGCTATGCGGGGAATTGGAGCAGCCAGGCGATTAGCTTCAGTGTCTGCAATGACGGGTGAAGATCCCCTGATGGATGTGTCAACAAGTCCGGAACTGGGTCCAGGTTCCATGGATCTTCCAGAATATGATGATAAAGAAACGGGAACCAAATCTGCCGAGGCCAATGAGGGGCTATGAGGATGATTGTCCGTCCCAGCGACTTTGCTTTCTGTAAAAGTTTGGATATCAGTGGAATTGGTGGAAATGCATAGAGGAGACCCGGGGGCCAATTGTGGACAAGAGCATCCCTCGGGGAGTGACCTGGCATGGGAATTAGGGCAAAATAGCTTCTGCATTTGTTGTTGATGTGACTGGAGAAGAGGTCGCAGGAAGGCTGGCCCCATTTGCAGAAGATCCTGCCCGCAATCTCTTGTTTGAGGGAACATTTATGGGGCAACTAGATTGCTTTGCTCAGTCTGTCCGCTATTACATTGGATTTGCTCGGGATATGCGTTGCCAACAGAAAACGCTGGGATGACAGTGCCCACTGACACACTCTGAGGGCTTCTCAGCAAAGGGGATAAGACTTGGTCCCGCCTTGTTTGTTCAGATACCAGACCACTGACATGTTGTCTGTCTGTATTGCAATTTTCCCTAGAGGAAGAGAGTCCTGAAAGTATTGCAACACTAGAAGTACTGCTCTCATCTCCAGGACATTTATATGCAGATGTGATTCTTGATCTGTCCATGTACCTTGGGCAGTCTTTCCCTGAAATAGCCCCCCCCCCACCCTATCAGGGAAGCGTCCATAGTCACAGTGGCAACTGGAGGGGGAAGCATGAAAGGACATTCTATTGCAACATGAAGAGAAGTCAACCACCACTGAAGATCCTTCTTGCAGGAGTTTATCAGGATCATGTGACTCATTGGACGTTCTTGGTAAGACCATTGCGTGAATAGAAGCCATTGAAGGATTCTCATATGCATCCTTGCTAAGGGGATTGCTAGAATCGCTGCCACCATCAATCCTAGAACTTTCAATACCTGTGCTGCTGGTATTCTGTTCTTTGATATTAGGGACATGATGTGTTGGTGAAGAATACAGATTCTTTCTGGTGGAAGGCAGAGAGTGGTGGTTGACGTGTCTAGTTCTGTCCCTATAAAAATGATATGGTGCGATGGCAACAAGGCAGACTTTTCGAAGTTGACTGTAATGCCTAGCTGATCGCAGAGTGTCAGAGTAGTCTCTCTCGCTTGAAGAAGTTGATGCCTGGTGGTGGGGGTAAGGAGCCAATCTTCTAGATATGGAAACACCTGGAATCTTAGATGCCTCAGGTGAGCCGTGACTACTGCCATGCACTTGGTGAACACTCTGGGGGCTGTAGTGAGACCAAAGGGCAGAGCTTGGAATTGATAATGATTGACTCCCAGCCGGAAATGCAGGTGATCTCTGGATGGTCTGGCCATTTTTATGTGGTAGTACGCATCCTTGAGATGGATGGAGCACATCCAATTGTCCTTCCCCAACAAAGGGAGTATGGACTGTAGCGTGACAATTCGGAACTTCTCTTTTCTCACAAATTGGATGAGTCTGCTGAGATCCAAAATGGGTCTCCAGTCCCCTGTTTTCTTTGGAACCAAAAAGAACCTTGAGTAAGTTCTGAATCCTGTCTGGTCTGCTGGGACTGGCTGGATGACTCTTTTTTTCTAGCAATCGGCGTACCTCTATTGCTGCTTGTCCCATGTGACTGGGTGGAACATCCGGGATTTTTTTGACGGGAAGAGGCTGGGTGAAGAATGGTATGAAATACCCTCTGGAAATGATACGTCGTACCCAACTGTCATTTGTTATATTTAGGCAGGCTTTGGGGTACAAAGATAAGTGACCTCCGACTGCCTCCACAGTAGGGCAGGCGGGCCTTCCTTCAGGAGCGCTGGTAGATTGACCAGAAAAGTGATCTCTGTCACCCTGGTGTTGCGGACCCCCTCTGCCACAAGGGTGGCGTCTTCCATTGAAACCCCCTCCTCTACCTCTGGAGGGGGGCTCTCCACGTGTGTCTTGAAAGGCTCCTTGGGCTTTCTGGAACCACATCTTTCCTCCCCTCTGACCTTTGGGAAAGTGTCTAGTGGGGGTGGAAAAATGGACTATGACAGCAGACAGAGTCTTTCCTTCTTGCTCACATCTGGTTAAAGTCTCCTTCACCTTTGCCCCAAACAAGGATGAGCCGTCAAAAGGGGCATTATTAAAGGAAGACTTGAAGGGTTCCATGAAGAACAGTTGCATCCAGGCATGCCTACGGAGAGTGATTCCTGTACCTGTGGCTCTATTCGAACCATCAGCTGCATATGATACGAGACACATGGACGAGTTGACTATCGAATTGAGGGTAGAGAGCTGAGTGGCAATCTTATCAGATGCACTCGAAGCTACAGCACCCTGAAGAGTATCTCCCAACCCCTTAAGGAGATCTCTCTGCAGTCTGGTAAAATGTGTCAAGTAGTTCAGTTATCTGAGTGAGAAAGTCGCTGAACTGAATATGCGTTTCCTATATCTATCCATGATCCTAGATTCTCTATTAGGAGGATGGATAGATGAGGAAGTCTCAGACATTTCCTTTTTGGTGGCTGCTGCCACCACCATGGCATCAACAGGGACTCCCTTGGTCAAAAAGGACTTATCCACAGGGGCTGAAATAAAGTTATTAGGCCTCCGAGGAACAGGTTCCATTGAGTCTGGAGACTCTCTCACCCTACGAGAGACCAGATCCATAAGCTCATCATAGGGCGGAGACACCCAAGAGGTGGAAGGTTGAGACCCAAACGCCTTCAGGAGAACTGACTCAACCTCAGTAGGGCTCTTGGATTGCCAATCACCCCTCTGTCTAAGGATTTCAAGAATCTCCGCAAAGGAGATGTCCTCAGAGGGGGATCTGGGGGACCCTTCTGATTCATCCAGGTCAGTGTCCAATGTGATAGACTCCTGGGGGGAGTCCAAATGCCTCCTCTTGCATAATCTCTTCCTGGGAACCTCTTCAGGGAGAACTTCTGGAGAGGTCTCGGAAGAGCAGGGAGTGCTCTGTGGGGCTACCTGAGGCTCTGGGTCTCTATGTTTTGGAGGACAGGAGGAAACAGACACAGGCACTTTAGGGGAGGAAGAAGCCAGACCTTGATATGAGGATGTCTTGGGAGACAACACTTGCCTCATGGCATCAAAAGCACCTTGGCTCCGATGAGAAGGAGTCGATGGCACTGATGGAGCCGCAATCCCCTCCTGCACCGAAGCCATGGGCTCCGAGTCCGAGGTAGGAGCCAAGCTCACCCGAGCCAAGGCCCTGAGAGGAAGAGTCAGCACCGATAAGTCGGTGTGGCTATCCTCCCCGGACCCGACCGGAGAGTGTCGGCTCCTAGAGTCCCCAGTCGGCGCCTAGAACATCCTAGCAGATGGAGCCGATGACACTGGAGCAGGTGTTGGCTCCAAGAGATCCACGATCATCAGGTCAGCCTTTTCCTGCTCTGAAGATCCGATATGGCTCGGAAGAGGAGCAGACAATTAAAGGGTAGTGGTCTTCAGCTCTGACGGTTGTGTCTGAGCCGACAGCAACTTAACTAGGCCTGGTGCCTTCAAGAGTTTCTGAACCAGCGGTCCATATCCAGATCAGATAAGCTGACAGAGGACCTGGAAGAGTGGACAGATGGAGCCAATTGGAGCAACATGGAAGGAGGTTTTCGGTAACTGGTTCCAAGGCCGTGTCCCGGTTCCGAAAAGAGCAGACTGTCATCTCCGAGGGCAGTGGAGCCAAAGTCACCACAATTTCTGACCTCTTTCCTTTCTTGGATCTAGAATCAGTGGAAGACTTAGAAGATTTGGATGATTTGCTGGCTCCATCCTGATGAGACAATGCCTCAGAAAAGGGGTGCTTAATGATACCCCTATCAATCAATTTCCTCTTCCTTTCAGCTAACACTCTTGTGGAAAAGGAATGACATATGTAATTCACCCAAGCAGTAAACACACTGCACATGGGCATCTGTGACTGACATTTTCTGTCCGCAGTCTGGGCACTTTTTAAACCCAGACTTTGGATGCTTGTCCTTATCTTCAGACATTACACAACTCAAGCACACTGATTAACTAAGAGCTGCTTTCAACTAAGTAACTCACACAAACATACACATAGCCCAGTAAAGGGCACTAACAACTAATAACTACAAACAGTAATTAAAGATCCAAAATGATAGTCCAAAAGGGGATCACTGACTAATTACTAATCATAAGGCCAAAAGGCCGAAGGCAAGATAGAATACTGAGGAAAGGGATAAAAACACAGAAAAAGTACTATTTACCAACTAGTATATCTGCTACTATGAATAGAACAAAGTATATAAAAAAAGTGAAAATATTTCTTGCTGAAAGTTGAAAAACTCCCAATAAAGTCTCGAGCCAAGCTGGAAACCAAGAGATCTGTGCCGCGGCAAACTAGATCTGAGGTAATTCCAGCAGTGCATTGTGGGATAAGGGGTAGGGTCTCGAGCTACTGGAGAACTTTGAGCTTGCTAGTCAGCCATGTCAGAGCCGAGGATCGGCTCTGAGCCCATCAGTGATGAATGAACGGCGAGATTGAACAACTTCACATCCATGATTATAAAGTGTTTATGTCTATAATGGCTAAAAGAATAGCCAAAGTGATGAAAAAATTGATAGATATGGATCAGTGTAGTTTTGTGGAGGGGAAGTAAACATTCAACAACATTAACATAATATTGATGATCTAGAGGGAAGCAGAATATAAGAAATACCACTGTTGTTGGTGGGTTTTGATACAGATAAAGCATTTGATAGAGTAAGCTGGAACTTTATGAGCAGGGCAATGGAAGCATTTGCATTCCCTGACAAAATTATAAGGTTAAGTAGGATATATGAGGGATTGGAGGCAAAAAGTAAAGTAGGTGGGTTCTTCTGTGATAATTTCTGCTTGTGCAGAGGAACCAGGCAAGGGTGCCCTCTTTCCCCTTTGTTATTTGCATTATATTTAGAACCACTGGCAAAGAAAATAAGGAACTCAGAAATTCAAGGATATAATATAACTGATATGGTAGTCAAGAAAAACTAGCTCTGTTTGCAGATGATATTATTTTATACCTGATAAAACCAGAAAAGGACATTACAGTGTTGTGGATCATTTTGAGACAGTTGCAGATATTTTCGAGATGCAATTAATGAAGTTAAAACAAAGACAATAGCTGTAAATTATGTACCCACACATGAATTGCTTCAGCAATATCCATATTTATGGGGACATGATAAAATGAAGTATTTAGGAGTATGAATTAAAAATGATTCAGGTGTGGCAGCTAAGGCTATATGGGAAGAGAGTTAACAAAAGATAATGCAACAATTGAGAACTTGGAAACTCTGTTCTATGCATATGGGATAGTAAGACACAAGCAGTTAAAACGTTTTAGTCCCTCTAATCCTATACACAGGTCAGGCATATTTTTATCAACCAGAGGAGAAGTTGTGGATAGGAATTAATAAAGAGCTGAAGGATTTTATCCGGGAGGAAGAAGGCAAGAGTCAAGTGGGATAAGTTGATTCTTCCAATAGAATAAGGTGGATTGGGATTACCCAATTTGAATGGGTATTTCAGAGCTATACAGTTAAGGCTCCTATACATAGCACAAGCAGTAACTTGTAATTCAAAGTGGAAAGTGATGATGATGAAATAGGGGGGAAGATCAAGAAACAAGGAGAGACTGGGATTTTGGATGTAGACCTTTAACAATAATCATAAAGAACATTGGATTCACAAAGTAGCAGAAAGTATCCTAAGAACTAAGCTACTGTGGGAATGGAGAGAGGAAATTCTGCCATTAGGGATGAGCAATTAGGGATACAGAAAATAGGCAAGAGGGGCTGGAATTTAATAAAAAAAACTGGCAAATGTACCAATATATTGGCAGCAAATAACTAGAGAGGGAAAGGTAATAGAATGGGAAGATGCCAAGAATTTATTTGGACTGTAGGTTACATATTACCTTCCCTATCAATGACTGATATCAGAGTACAGGCAAAGAGAAAAGAACGGAGGGGTCCTAAAAAAAGACTGGCACTGGTAGAGTTTTTAGTAGAATCTAGAACAGAAGGTGCTGTTAAAAAAGGAATAATTAGTAGAGCATATAAAATATTGCATGATAACTAAAAGAATCAATCAGAGGAGGTTAGAAAGGACTGGGAAGGCAGACTGGATAAGTAATTCACAAAGAAACAACTGGGGCGAATATGTTTGTCTCCCAGATATGGAACAAAATCTAGAAGATTAAGGATCATTGCTTGGAAATGTTTACACAGACATTTCTATATCCCAAGTAGACTCCAGAGAATTTTTCCTCAGGTAGACACCAAATGTTGGAGGTGTGAAGGGGAAGAAAGAAGTAATTGGGAATAAGAAGTTATGTACTCACCATAACGTTCCATGTTAGTTGTCTTCTTCTCACCGTCTTTCTTGCTGGATGGGTTCTGAGCCGAACCTCGGCTCTGACTCGGCCTAATACTAAAGCTCGAGAGCTATTTTTACCGGCTCGAGGCTAACCTATGTCCCATAATGTTAGGCATCATATACCCAGATCTCGTCTGATAGCTAACACTATGGACAAAACATGTCCCACCATAAGAAAGGATAAATCTATGAACTCTATACAACTATGAGCCCCACAGCCTGTCTTTCACCAGGGCTACCCAAAAAGGGGACAAGAGCTCTAGGTGAAGGGGTAATCCTGGTGACAAAGAATGTCTCACCCAATACTCTAGGTCTTTCCAGGATAGGGGGATGGAGGGTGGGACGCAAGAAAGAAGGCGAGAAGAAGACAACTAACATGGAACATTATAGTGAGTACATAACTTCTTAATGTTCAGTTGTCAATCTCGCCTTCATTCTTGCTGGATGGGACAGCGTCCCTAGCACCTTAGTCCTGGGTGGCTCAATGGAACAGACTCTTGAATACAGTGGAACCAAAATCAGCACGATTTCTGGAGGCAATATCCAATTTGTAATGAGAAATAAAGGTATGAGGGGAGGCTCATGTGACCGCTGCACAAATAGAATCCATAGGTAACCTCGCTTGAAAAGCAACTGAGGAAGCTAATGCTCTAGTTGAATGAGCTCTAGGTTTGGTAGGGAGCTCCTTATGCCTCAATTGATATATTAAAGTGATAAGAGAGGTCAACCATCTGGACAAGGTCACCTTAGAAACTGGAAGCCCTTGCTTCCCTTCCGCGTAAGATAAGAAGAGTTGCTGTGATTTTCTCGTTAGTTTAGTTCTATCCAGATAGAAGCGTAGCTGCCGGTGAACGTCCAAGCAATGTAATCTTCTCTCAGCTCTGTCAGTGTAATTTGGAAAGAAAACTGGGAGATCAATGGTCTGATTGAAATTTTTTTCAGATAGAACCTTAGGTAAAAAAGATGGATTAGTCCTAAGAGCCACTCTATCTTTGTGAAAAGCAAGATAAGGGGGGCGCACAGATAGTGCTTGTAGTTCCGAAACCCTTCTCATTAAGGTAATAGCTACCAGGAAAAGTGTTTTCCAGGAGAGCAGTTTTAATGAGCAGGAGGCAGCAGACTCAAAAGGAGGCAGAATTAATGATGACAGTACCAAATTTAGATCCCACGGTGGAGGAGGGTCTTTGACTGGGGGCTTAAGTAATAGGGTACCCTTCAGAAAAGCTTTGCAGAGCTTGTGGGACATAATGCTGGATTCTGACAAGCCAACGTGGAAATTTGCAACAGCCGCCAGCTGGACTCTGACAGTGGCTGAAGAGGAGCCTTTTTGAAAAAGTTCCGCTAAAAAATCTAGAACTGTTTGGACAGGAGCAGTGAAGAGGTCGACTTGATTTTTCCTTGCCCAAATAGAGAAACGTTTCCATTTACTAGCATACATCCTTCTGGTGTTAGACTTGTGAGAGGCAAGGATAATCTCACGTACTGACTGAGAAATTAAGGGAAGCCTGGCTAGGGTTGGAAGTGGAGCAACCAAGCTATGAGGTTGAGAGACGAAAGGGATTGGTGCGGCCTGCCCGATTGATGGGTCAGAAGGTCTGGCACTGGGTCCAGATGCCAGGGCTGCTCCAGTAGGTGACGTTGTAGGAATGGAAACCAGACTTGTCGGGGCCAGTAAGGGGCAATGAGGATCATCCTGGACCTCAAGGCAGTTGCTTTCTGGACTAACTGAGTGATTAAGGGAAAAGGGGGAACGCATAAAGGAGACCCCGGGGCCAATCGTGGACTAGAGCATCTCTGGGAGAGAGGCCCGGAAGAGGAAAGAGGGTGAAGAAGTCCTGACACTTGCTGTTTTGCGGGGTTGCGAAAAGATCGCAGCAAGGATGACCCCACCTTCTGAATATTTGATCCACTACTAGTTGGTTGAGAGACCACTAGTAGGGCATGAGAATGTCCCTGCTCAGCCTGTCTGCTATGACATTGGACTTCCCAGGAATGTGTTTTCCTACCAGAAAACGGTGAGAAGAGATCACCCATTGCCAGAGTCTGAACGCTTCCCGACAAAGAGGATAGGACCTGGTTCCGCCCTGTTTGTTGATGTACCATACTACGGACATATTGTCTGTCTGAATCGCAATCGTCCTGGTGGGAAGAGAGTTCTGGAGGGCCTGCAACGCCAACAGCACCACTCTCATCTCCAAGACATTGATGTGCAAGTGGCACTCGAACGGTTGCCATGTGCCCTGGACTGTCCTGCCCTGAAAATGCCCCCCCCCACCCGATCAGGGAGGCATCCGTTGTCACGGTGGCAACCGGAGGGGGAAGAACAACCGATCTGCCTTGAATCACCTGAGAAGAGACCATCCACCAAGCTAGGTGTCATTTGCATGATCGAGTGATGAGAATATTGTGCGACATGGGACGCTGCTGAAAGGACCATTGGGAAAAAAAGCATCCACTGTAGTATCCGCATATGAAAGCGAGCTAGGGGGAGTAAGGTGATTGTTGCAGCCATTAGACCCAGCGTTTTCAGTACAAGCCTGGCTTGGATTCTGTCCTCCTGTAGTAGGATTTGAACGTGACTGCGAATGTCTAACACTCTTTGTGTAGGTAGTTTGCTGACAACTCCACTGTGTTTAACACGGCGCCTATGAAGGTAATATGCTGACAAGGCGACAAGGCAGACTTTTCGAAATTTATGGAGATGCCTAGCGTTTTGCACGTTTGTACAGCATAATCCCTGGCTTGAAGTAACTGGTGCCTGGTGGTGGCAGTAAGGAGCCAGTTGTCCAAATATGGAAACACCTGGAATCCTCAACGTCTCAGGTGAGCCGCAACCACTGCCATGCATTTGGTAAACACCCTGGGGGCTGTGGTGAGGCCAAAGGGCAGGGCTCTGAATTGATAATGACTGGCTCCCAGCTGGAAGTGGAGAAACCTCCTGTAGCGCCTGTTCATTTTGATATGGTAGTACGCATCCTGAAGGTCTATAGAGCACATCCAATTGTCCTGACCCAAAAAGGGAAGAATGGACTGTAGTGTGACCATCCAGAATTTTGTTCTTTGAACCGATTTGTTCAGTCTGCTGAGATCCAAAATAGGTCTTCAGTCCCCTGTCTTTTTTGGTACCAAAAAGAATTTGGAGTAGATTCCGGACCCTTGTTCGTCTGCTGGGACTGGCTGGATGGCTCTTTTTAAAAGCAGCTTTGAAATTTCTAGTGCTGCTTGGTCTCTCAGTCCGGGTGGAACATCTGGAAGAGGCCCTTTTGGTTGATGTGGGGTGTGGATAAAGGGGATTTTGTAACCCTCGGATATGATCGACCGTACCCATCTGTCTTGTGTAAGAGAGCGCTAGGCTTTTGGGTACAGCGAAAGTCTTCCCCCGACTGCCTCCGAAGGTGGACAGTCGGGCAGCTCCTCAGAGATGCTGAAAGGGTTTGTCAGAGAACGATTCTCTGCTACCCTGATTCTGCGGACCCCCTGCCCCTAGGGCGGCATCTGTTGTTGTTCCCTCCTCTGCCTCTGGAGGGAAGCTCACCACGTGCGTCCGGCAGAACTCCTTGAGGTTTGTGGAGCCACATTTTCCCACCCTTTTGACCCTTAGGATATGGTCTAGAAGGGGGGTGTTCGTGAAGGATGCCTTGAAGGGGTCAGCAAAATTGCAGAGCCACATCCAGGCGTGTCTCCTTAGAGCAACACCCGTAACTGCGGCTCTACTCGCTCCATCGGCTGCATAAGAGATGAGCTGCATGGAAGAGTTAACGATAAGAGTTCAGGGTCCCCAGCTGGGAGTTGATCTTTTCCTGAGACCCGACAGCTACTGGGTCCTGCAATGTTTCACCCAGTTCCTTGAGAAGGTCTCTCTGAAGTCGGGTGAAATGGCATAAATAGTTCAGCGACCGCATGGCAAAGGTCGCTGAAGAAATCATCAGCTTGCCGTACCTATCCATGGTCCTAGATTCCTTATTAGGAGGATGGACAGGTACTGAAGGGTCAGCCAACTCTTTCTTAGTGGCTGCCACCACCACCATGGCATCCATGGGGACACCCTTAGAGAGAAACTGTTTGTCTGTCGGGGCAGTAATAAATTTAGTGGGCCTCTGGGGAGTTGGTTCCATAGTATCCGGAGCCGTCCACGCCTTCCGAGCCACCACCTCGATAAGTGGGTCGAAAGGAGGGGACACCCAGGATGTGGAAGGGCGAGAATGGAACGCATACAGGTACACAGACTCGTCCGCGTATGGGTTAAGGGCAGACCAGTTCCCTCTCTGTTTGAGGATCTTTAAGATGTCAGAAAAGGAGACATCCTCAGAGGGGGACCTTGGGGACCCTTCCGAATCATCCAGGTTGGTGTCAGATGTCACTGACTCAGGAGAGTCAACATGTTTCCTCTTACATGTCCTCTTCCGAGGGGGCTCCCCCGAAGGATCAGGGGAGGCCTCGGAAGAGGAAGAAAGGCCGACCGTAGCACCAGTACTGGAGCCAGCACGCTCCTCATGACCTCAAAGGTGCCCCTGTCAGGCAGGGAAGAAGGACCCAACTCCGAGGAGATGAGAGCTCCCTCCGGCACCGACAGGGACAGCTCCAAGGCCGATGTCAGGGCCGAACTCACCTGCGCCGAGGCTCCGAGAGGGAGAGCGGGGTCGGACAAGGGTCCGATGCCACTCGCCCCCTCAGAGCCGACCAGGGAGTCTAGACGCCCGGATCCCTCCAAGGACGGAGCCAAGGAAGGGATCGGAGCCGACGAAGGAACCGACAAAAGAGGGATTGGTTCTGACACCCCCACAGTACTCACCTCGACGACCTCCGGCTCTGAACTCAGTAGAGTAGTCGGAGGAGGAACTTGAGCGGGTGTAGGGGTAGCCCCTGTCTGTTGAGACGGGCTATGTAGCAACTGGGCCAGTGCCTGCGACTTCAAAAGCCGGCTGACTACCCTCTCGAGGTCATGGTCCGAAAGCCTGGAAGACCTACAGGAATGAGATCTATGGCTCCGCTCCGACAACAGAGACGACTTTGGAGCCGATCTAACTGACTCGAGAGACGGGGACCTGGAGCGCTTTCTGCTCGGGGATGGCTCCGACATTAAAGTTGGAGCCGACTGAGTTCTAGGTGCCTCGGTTCCAACGGGAACTGACAAGGCAGCAAGAGAACAGCTCAGAGCCGGCTCCGAACATGGAGCTGATGATTTGGCGGGCTTTGGTGGTTTTCCAGTCATGGTCTTAGCCGGAGAATCTTCAGGCTTTAACAAGCCTCTAAGAATGAGTTTATTTCTGCGCTCCTGCAGGACACTAGGGCTAAAAGCATGGCAGATGGAACAAGAGTCCTGCAGGTGTAGAGGGCCCAAACAATACACACAAGAAGTGTGACCGCCTGTCAGAGACATCTTCTGACAGCACGAGTCACACTTCTTGAAACCCGATACCTTAGTATCCTTAGACATACTAATGTAAAAATTACACTAATATATAATAAAAATTTACAATAAGTAGAAAAAGGGAAACTACCACTAAACAGAGGGACAGAAACCCACACACACACACACACACAGAAACAACTAAGGGAAAACTGTACTACTAAGGGGGAGGGTCAGAGGCCCAACCACCTTAAGGGTGGAGAAAAGGGGGGGTTTAGCAACTAAAAGGTGGGGGAAAACTAGTCGCTAACTTCACTAACACTGAAAAGGTAAAATAGGAAAAAAAATCTGACAGAAAAACTATCTATAAAGCTATTAATAATAATAATATACGACCTGGAGCTGGTGAAAAACGCAACCTCATAGCTGAAGCGGCAAACGAGATCTGGGGATACGACGCCTAGCATTATGGGACATAGGTTAGCCTCGAGCCGGTAAAAATAGCTCTCGAGCTTTAGTATTAGGCAGAGTCGGAGCCGAGGTTCGGCTCCGAACCCATCCAGCAAGAATGAAGGTGAGATTGACAACTTAACATCACATTTTCTGGGAGTGTAACTGGGAGAGTAATGAGTTGGCAGACTTTAAAGATTTCCTGTAGACAACTCTATCAGAGATACTGGGTGAGCATACTGGTGTTTAAGCTATGATACAGAATCAGATTTGTCAAGATACAGTAAGGCTTTGCTCAGTCAAATTATGGTGGCTGACAAAAAAAGCAATTACTATAAAATGGAAATCAAAGACTAAACCAACTGTATTAGAAGTAGTGAATACAGTAACAGAGATAAAACAACTGGAATTGGGATGTTTAGAAAAGGGTAGGGGCAATTTACATTGGAAAAACATGGCATTGTGGGATAATACATACATTGGAGGAATGAGATTTAAAAGAAGGCAGGATTTTAATGAGCTATGTAATGTTTCACTGACAATGATTGGGTGGATTATAAGTGATACATAATGTTTGCAATTAAAATTATGTCAATATGGTTTGTGATGTAAAATGCTTGCAGCTAAGATTATGTCAACATGGTTTGTTTTTATTTATTTAAATGCCTTACAGCTAAGATTATGTCAAGATCATCTGTTTTATTTATTTAAATGCATGATTACGTGTGTCATAAGTACAAAAGATGTTTCTTGCTTCAAAAAAAGACTTTAGGTTTCAGCTGCTTTACTCTTCCACATATTGTGTGTGTGTGTGTGTGTGTGTGTGTGTGTGTGTGTGTGTGTGTAAATACATACATACACACACACACATATATATATATATATATATACACACACACACACACACATGTATGTATACTGTATATATAAAACTAAAAAACACCCTGCAAAGTAACAACTAAAAACAAAAAATTCTGCAACAAGGCTTCAATCCCCAGAAAAGACCCACAAACTGCATTTTAATGCTTTTGTTCCTTTTTAATCAAATGGAACTTCATCAGAAACAAACATTCAACTGAAACACCACATTTACATAGCCCACAAAAACATGACATCACTTCCTACCACTTCCTACCAATGAAACTTCTCCCTCTAATACAAATTTAAAGTTGCAACACATATTTAGTCAGAAATACAACACAACACAAAAACCTTTATCAACCAGTTCACATTTTAAATACAATTACTTTACCATATAAAAATATTTTTAAAAGAACTAAGTGACTTTCAGTTTTAACAAACTTTTCAAGTTTAGATTACCGTTTAAACCTGGTATTTGATCAGCCCTTAAAAACACTCGCCATTTATATACACTGGCTTCTAATACATTATTACAACTAAACAAAAACTTTTCCATAGCCATCTGTTCCAACACTTTAAAATGAAACTTTTTAAACACTGTGCACTCTACACTATGCTCAGCAAAGGCATTGGAAAAGCCTTTACATCTAATGGCCTTAACATGTTCCCTTATTCAATACCGTAGCCCTCTATTGCTTTTTCCTCTATAAAAATGTAAACATGTGTCACATCTTGCCACGTAAACAATGCCACTACTGTGTCAATTATATCGCATAATAGCCTCATAAACATAACCAATATGATCGAATGTGACGGAACTTACATTGCTGATAAACCAACATTGTTTACAGTCAGTACATGCGAAAGTACCAACTGTTCTACTCTCAAGTCCAAATTCCATAATTAAATCTTGTTCAAGTAAAAGTTTTAAGATTTAAAATTTTTTTAAACATGAACTGTGAATGTTCACCTTTAACCTTACTAAGGTCAGGATTACCTAAAACTATTTTCCAATTATTTTTGAGAATATTAATAATTTCTTAGCTATCTTCTGCAGTAAGAGAAACCTGAAAAGTATATATATATATATATATATATATATATATATATATTTTTTATAAGATATGCACTCACCATAACTTGGCATCTATGTTGGGTTCAGATCCAACTTGGCCACATTCACAATACTTTGGATTCAGCTCTCGAGCTCTTCCCTGTACCCATAATGCTCTATTCTATCCCCAACACTTCAGATCGAGTTTGCTGCCTAATCTCCCACTTTATAGCAGACATAAATATAGACATATTAAAAGTCAGGGCTCAAACCTGGAACTGAATGGTTCCAATACAGTCTAGCAGATACTTCTGGAAGTGACAAGGATGGCGGATAGCTGGGAGGGAAGGTGAGGAAGAATGAAAATGGACAACACAGATGCCAAGTTACGGTGAGTGCATAACTTATAAATCTGATATTGTCCTTTTCATTATTCCTCACCAATGGTGCAGCGTCCCCAGCTACATAGTCCTCAGCAGGCCCTCATGGAAGGACATGCTGGAGCACTGTTGAACCAAAAGAAGCTCTGCTTCTAGAGACAATGTCTAATTTGTAATGTGTAACAAAAGTATGAGTCTTTGACTAAGTGGCTGCAGCACAAATATCATTAGTGGAAGTCCTTTACCAAAAAGCAGATGAAGTAACCATAGACCCAAGTGGAGTGACTTCTAGGGGGTTGTGGCAAATCTAGTCCCTTTTGAGAATAAACCAATGAAATGCAATCAGTAATCCATTTGGCTAGTGCAGTTTTAGACAGTGAACAAGAAATGCAGCCAAAGACAGGACCTCAAATGGAAGCAGTTCTCTTTATTGGATACAACCACAAAAAATGCTAAGCGATTTCGTCCCCCATAAAATGAAATGCGACTTCTTCAGAACAAAAAACATCTGGATAAGCCAGGTTTAAATATTACTATTCAAACACATGCTCAACCAATCAAAGTTAAAAAAAAACAATAAAATAATTAAAAAGGCTAATTAATCCTCAGAGTGCCTGAGTTTTAGCAAACAGTTTATGCTAGTATATTCATTCAGGCTAGAATACTCAAGTGCATTTAGTCTAAGTTGCCACCTTAGTTCACATAATTCTAAGAGTTCTGGCAAAACCTTCCCTTGGTTGTCTAAAACTATCTGCTGCAGGACAAAGAAACTAAATACATGTTCATTATGTTCTATATAGATAATGCATTTGTACTTCTACCATTTTTTTTATATCATTTAGATGTTCATACATTCTCTCTAAACTTTCTACAAGTTTTTCCTATATAAAATACAGGACAGTGCAGGCATTTTGCAGTATAAACAACACTGACAAGTAAAATGACCATGTATATTACACTGTCACCCAACTTGAATCTCTCCCCTGTTTTAATGACATTGCGGTACTGCCTACACATCCCATGGGAATGTATGAACATCTAAATGATATAAAAAATGGTAAAAGTACAAATGTATTATCTAAACATATAACAGAACATAATGAACATGAATTTGGTTTCTTTGTCCTGCAGCAGATAGTTTTAGACAGCCAAGGGAAGGTTTAACCAGAACACTCACAATTATGTGATCTAAGGTGGCAACTTAAGCTAAATGCATTTGAGTATCCTGGCCTGAATGAATATACTAGCATAAACTGTTCGCTAAAACTCAGGCACTTTGAGGGTTAATTAGCCTTTTTAATTATGTTATTGTTTTTTTTTTTTTTTTAACTTTGATTGGTTGAGCATGTGTTTGAATAGTAATATTTAAACTTGGCTTATCCAGATGTTTTTTGTTCTGAAGAAGTCCCATGTAATTTTTATGGGGGGACGAAAACACTTAACATTCTTTGTGATTGTATGCAATAAAGAGAACTGCTTCCATTTGAGGTCCTGTCTTTGGCTGCATTTCTTGTTCTTTTGGAGTTTTATTGTGTGTTCCTGGTTCTCTAATTTTAGATAGGGACTGACCGATAATGTTAGGGGAAAAGGATACAAACAGCTGATTGGACTTCCTGAACTGCTTTGTCCTGTGAAGATAAAAACATAATTGTCTGCACATCATGGAGATGAAGCATGTATTCTCCCTTATTCATAAATTTTGGAAAGAAGACTGGTAATTGTATGGACTGGTTAATGTTACTTTCAGTCACCACTTTAGGAAGAAAGGAAGGGATGGTCTATAGAGACACCCTGTACTTTTGAAAAATAATGTAAGGAGGCTTTGTTGGAGGGGCATGGAGCTCACAAATTATTTTTGCTGAAGTGATAGCTACTAAGAAGATCATTTTCCAAGAAAGAAACTTCATATTGCATTTGTCTGCCGGTTCAAAGGATTTCTGAGTTAATCCCTGAAGGACCATAGTAAGATTCCAAGGAGGAGAACGGTTCTTTATTGGGGGTCTGAGGAGAAAGATGCCCTTCATGAAGGCTATACACAATCTGGATGAAACCAGAAAAAAGGATTTGCTTCCAGAATGGAAATTGTAATTCGCTGCCAAGTGGAGCTTAATTGTAGAAAAAACTAGCGCTTTCTTTAAAAAGAGTTGTTAGAAAGAGAAGAATGGCAAAAGTTGGTGCTGAAAAAGGGTCGATATGCTGGTTGGAAGCCCAGATAGAAAATCTTTTCCATTTGCTTCTGTAAACTTTCTTGGTAGAAGCCTTCTAGGAGGCCAAGATAATCTCATAGACCGCAGAAGCAAGCCTGGACTGTCTAACTGCTACTGGAAGTGGAGAAACCATGCGGTTTGCTTGAGGTCATGGAGATTGGGGTGTTGAATTCTTGTTGGATGAGACAGAAGATCCCGAGTGGGTTCCAGTATCCATGGAGGATATCTCAAGTGAGACCAAAGGAAGGGGAACCATACCTGTTGAGGCCAGAAGGGGGCAATGAGGATGACTGAGCTCTTCAGCCTGCTTGCTTTCTGTAAGAACTTTGGAATCAGAGGAAGAGGAGGGAGGGAGGGTGGGCATACAGGAGACCTGGGGGCCAACCATGAATCAAAGCATCTCAAGTGATTTCCCTGGAGGGGGGATCAAAGCGAAGCACTTGTTGAGGGCTGAGGCAAACAAGTCACAACAAGGCTGTCCCCAATGGCTGAAAAGCATATTCGCTACTGACAGAGAGACCACTCGTGAGGCAGCAGAATGGATCTGCTGAGCCTTTCTGCTAGTGCACTGGTTTTCCCCAGGGTGCACGCTGCAATGAAAAAGTAGTCAAAAGTGATTGCTCATTACCAAACCCTCATGGCCTCTCTGCACATTGGATAAGATTGGGTTCCTCCTTGTTTGTTGATGTACCAGACTACTGACATGTTGTCTGTTTGAACTGCACTAGCCCTTAGAGGGGGAACGTCTTGAAATGCTTGTAATACTAGAAAGACTGCTTTCATCTATAGGACACTGATATGCAAATTGGTCTCCAGAGGGGACCACGTGCTTTGGACCAAAATGACCCCCACCCCAAACTGGAAGCACCTGTTGTCACTGTGGCAACTGGGCATGGAAGGGTGAATGGTTTGCCCAGAAATAGATTGTTGGACTGAAGCCACCAACAAATATGATGTTTACAGTTTAGAGTGAGTCTTATGGGAAGTGAGAGGGGCTGATAAAGCATAGACCACTGTATCAGCAATGTCCATTGAAGGATATGCATAAAGAATTGTGCTAAAAGGACTAGAAGTATGGCAGCTGACATCAACCTCAGAACTTGTAGTACTAATCTTACTGGAGGAGATGGGTGAGATAGTATAGACTGAACCTGATGTCTCAAAGATGTGATGTGATGGAGAGGTAAGGATACCACCTGAGTTGTGGCATCCAAGAGAGTCCCTATGAATTCCAGGGTCTGTACTGGGACTAGGTTTGACTTGGCATGGTTTACTAAGATACCTAAAGTGTTGGAAATCTAGAGCTAGTAGCCCCTGGCTTGAAAAGGTTGATGCCTGGATGTGGCTGTGAGGAGCCAACAGTCAAGATATAGAAACACCTGGAATCCACTGAATCTCAAGTGAGCTTCCATGACTGCCATGCATTTGGTAAACACCCTGGGTGCTGTGGTGAGTCCAAAGGGCAGTGCTCTGAATTGGTAATGACTGGCCCTCAGCCAAAAGCACAGATGTCTCTTAGATGGCCTGTCTATTTTTATGGATACTACGCATCCTGGAGGTCTATACAGCACATGTAATCATCCTTGTGCAGAACAGGCAGGATGTACTGAACCATAATCATGCGGAACTTCATCTTCTTTACATACTAGTTCAACTTGCTTAGATCCAAAATGGGCTGTAGGTCCCCTGTTTTCTTTGGCACTAAAAAAAAGTGTAAGTTCCGAATCATATCTGGTTGGGTGGGACCTCCTGGATGAATGTTTTCTGTAGCAGCTTTTGTATTTCTTGTGCTGCATCTTTCCTCTGACTGGTTGAAATGTTGAAAAGTTTCCTCTTTTGGACAGGGGATGGAAGGGAAAATGGTATGTAGTAACCTCTGTTATTAAGACCCATGAATTTGTTGTGATATCTGTCCAGATATCTAGGTGCAAACAGAAATTACCCCTGACTGCCTCCAGAGTTGGACAGTTGGTCAGTGCTTCAGGAGCGCTGAAAAGGACAAGGATCTCTGAAGCCTTGGTTCTGTGAGCCCCCTCTGCCTCTAAGGTGATGTCTTCCATTAAAATTTCTTCCTTTACCACTAGAGGAATTATCCCTGAGTAAATCCTGGAAAGGTCCCTGAGATTTTTGGAACCACATCTTCTTACCACCTTGAAGGATTCTAGAGAAGGTAAATTGAGGGGTATAAACTTTGATTCCTACAGCAGACAAAGTCTATCCTTCTTGTTCACTGTGGGTAAGCATGCCTTTAACTGCTGGCCCAAAGAAGGAACTGCTATCAAATGGGGCATCGACAAAGGACATCTTGAAGGGCTCTGCAAAATTGCATAGCTGCATCCATGCATGCCTCCTTATGGCAATGCCTGTACCGTCTGTTTGTGAGGTACCTTCCCCTGAATGGGAGATCAGACTCATCAATGCATTAGAAATGGACAGCAGACTGGCCAGCTGAGAGGAAGTCTTTTTGAAATCTTTCTCAGACATGGACTCCAAGAGAGTGTTTGATAATTCCTTAATCAAATCTCTCTGTAGCCAAGTGAAGTGTGCCAAGTAGTTTAACGACTTCAGTGCGAACATAGCTAAGGTGAACACTCACTTTCCAAATCTGTCCATTGCTCTGGACTCCCTGTTTAGTGGATGGACACCAGAGCTCTGCTCAGCTAGCTTCTTCTTGGTGGCTGCCACCACCATCACCATAGCATCAACTGGGACTCTCTTGCTCCAGTGGGGTCTATCAGCAGGAGGGATCAGATATTTGTCTGGGCGCTTGGAAATAGGTCTCCCCAAGCCCAATGGGAAACCAAGTCAATCAGTTCATCTGCCAGGGGGCTCACCCAAGGCATAGATGGTTCAGAAACAAAAGCCTCCAGACACATTGATTCTTCAGGAGAAGGAGATTGGGAAGACCAGCCACCCTTCTGTTTGAGGATCTCGAGATTATCTCTAAAGGAGATGTCATCTGTTGTCGATATGTGGGATCCTTCTCCCTCATCAAATCAGTGTCTTCTGTGACAGGCTCCAAGAGTGAGTCTATGTGCCTCTTCTTACAAGTCCTCTTATGAGGAACCTCCTCCATGGGGTGTTCAGAAGTATCAGAAGAGGGGGTATATTATGACTTCCCGGACCTGACTGTCCCTATGGAATAAATCTGATGGTCTCACAGCTCGGGATCAAAGATGGAAGATGGGTAGGATCCAAGATAAGACAGTTACCTGTGAACAGAGAAAGCCCCTTCCACCCCTCTTCGGAGATGAAGCTTTCAAGGAAGGTAGGTTGGAGCTGCCCGCGGACCCGAGCCTCAAGGGGAGAATTGAATCCAAGGTGTCAAGGGCTGAGGCTCTGACAGGAAAGGATGGATCCAACAAATCTGGAGCTGAACCCAAACCCTTGGACACTTAACCTCTCCAGGATCTTGTATCCTAGGGCTCTAAAACCACTGATCAGATCGGAGGAGGACAGAGAATGGACTTAGCAGGTGCACTCAGAGATCTGGGAGGGGATGGAGCTGGCATAACCCTCATTTGTATCTGAGCCCTGAGAAGCTTCCATATCATCCTATCTGCATTCACCTCTGACAAACTCCTAGAAGAGCTGAAAGATGCTGTGGATGACAGTCTAAAGTGTTTCTTCAGAGTCTGAAAAAGTTGAGTTGGCAGAGAATGTGACACAGGTTTAAGTGCGTATTCTGGTACATGTCTTCTGTGACTTGAAGTAGATCTCAGATCTAAGGACTTGGATCCAAAAATGAAGTAGATGGCAAGGGTGAAATGGCTAAATGAGTCAACATTTTTGGATCCAGTGAAGGCTTTGAATCCGAGGATGGCCCAAGAGGTTTCAGATCTGAGGTGGTCCGATCCAAAAGTTTTCTAATCTTGCCCATCGGTTCTGAAGAAGCCCTAGGGAACTTTTGAGGACATCACTTCCTGTCTGCAGAAACTGATTTGGGTGTTTTTGAGGGGGTTTGAGCCCCAGAAAAAGCAGGAAGCAACCCTTTTAAAATCAATTTATTGTGCCTCTCTGATAATGCCCTGGGATTAAATGTGGCGCAAATGGAACAGGCTCAAGACCTAGGTAATACACACACTTCTTGCAGGCATCTGAGTTTGGAATCTTATGGTTATGAGAAGTGCACTTTTTAAATCCAGTTGATTTCTCCGATATAGCCAAGGAGAATATCACAGAGATAAGGGAGAAACAACAGCAATAGTATAAAGAACAACTATTTGTATTTTTTTTTTAGACAAAAAAAAAAAAAAACAGCCTAAGAAGGAAAGAAAAGATGCGACCTATGGTATACAAGGAATACCTAAAAGGTAACAGCAACGGTACTAAGACTACTGAAATCTGAGTAGAAAGTTAAGAAAAGGATACAGAAAAATATCCTAAGGCCAGCAACAAACTAAGAGAGAGGAGAGAAGTAGAAAAACTACATTATTTTAGAAAGATTTACCTAAATGACAAGTTTATCTCTCCTTAACCCCCTGAACCTACTCCAAAGTAGCTTGGGCTGGTCACGAAATCTAACAGCATTCCGGAGGTCTTGTCCTTAACCATCAACTATTCAACCATGGACTTTCACTTTTTGGGCCTACCCTGTTAATCCACACTTGCTAATGCAGTTCCCTGGTTTCATCTGAGGGGCAGGCATGCAATGGTGGCATGAGGTATACAGTCACTGTTATCCATCACACTTTTCCCTCTTTGGACTACTCACCCCCCCCCCCCCAGCACAATATCTCTAATCTCCATCAGAGAAAGCTTGTATAACCACCCACTCTCCCAGGATGAGTACACTCATCCCTCACCTGCTTCTCCATCAGTCATCTGGACTACTAACTGAATGTGGGTTAGAGAGCCGTAGTCATGGTTTTAGCCCTCCATGCCACCACAGCACATACCTCTCTCTTTCTGTGTGTGTGTGTGTGTGTGTGTGTGTGTGTGTGTATAGGTTGATAGGTGTTTACTAGGCTAACAACTGCAAGGGCCTTTTTAAGTCTAGCCATGCATCCCAAATCTCTGACAAGTTCTGGTACCATTGATAAGTGTAAGCAGGGGCTTGGGGAGATGAAACATTTACATATACATACATACGTACGTACACAGTGGCTTGAACATTTAGTTCCATAGTGTCATAATGACTCATATGTTGATCCTATCCTACCTAGTGCAGTGGATGACATCACCCCCATGTCAGGAACTTCTACTTTTGGTGGAAAAGATTACTTTTTCCTGTGACTGCATATATTTACAGGGTAGTTTGCAGGTACAGTTTAATCACTAAATGGCTATCATTTAAAATAAGAAGTTATGTACCTATCATAACATTCCATGTTAGTTGTCTTCTCTCACCTTCTTTCTTGCTGGATGGGTTCGGAGCCGATCCTCGGCTCTGACTCGGCCACTTACTAAAGCTCAAGAGCTAATTTTACCGGCTCGAGGCAACCCTATATCCCATGATGCAAGGCGATGACTACCCAGATCTCGTTTGGTAGCTAAGAAAATTATGCAATACATTCCTCCAACTGGAGAGGAGGAGGAAGAGGTAATAATAGTAATAATGATAATAATAATAATAATAATCCCCCGAAAAGGATCAACCTAATCTAGTGACACTAGAAAGCTGATTAGTTGGAAAAATTGGATTAAGACTCTTAAGGGAAGAGGCGCAATCTTCTCGGTCTGACCAGGCTAGGGGGATGGTGGACGGGACGCAAGAAAGAAGGCGAGAGAAGACAACTAACATGGAACGTTATGGTAGGTACATAACTTCTTAATGTTAAGTTGTCAATCTCGCCTTCATTCTTGCTGGATGGGACCACGTCCCTAGCACCTCTATCCTGGGTGGCTCAATGGAACAGACTCTTGAGAACGGTGGAACCAAAATTCACTCTGTCTCTGGAGGCCAAGTCTAATTTGTAATGTGAAACAAAGGTATGAGGAGAGGCCCATGTGGCTGCTGCACAAATAGTGTCTATTGGAAGTCTAGCCTGAAAAGCTGTAGATGTAGCTAGAGCTCTGGTAGAATGGGCTTTTGGCCTAGAAATCAACTTTTTACCTCTGAGCTGATAAATGCAAGTAATCACAGAAGACAGCCATCTAGACAGAGTTACCTTGGATACTGGAAGGCCTTTCCTGTTCTCTGCATAGGATAAAAACAGCTGATCAGATTTCCTAAAATGTTTGGTTCTGTCCAGATAATATCAAGATAATGTAGTTTTTGTTCCGCTCTAGTAGAATAATTTGGGAAAAAAACTGGAAGATCAATGGATTGATTTAAGTTCATCTGCGATGCCACTTTGGGTAAGAAAGACGGATTAGTCCTTAGAGAAACTCTGTCTTTGTGGAAGATTAAGTAGGGAGGACGAATGCAGAGGGCATGAAGCTCAGATACTCTCCTGGCAGAAGTAATGGCGACTAGAAAGAGAGTCTTCCAAGAAAGAAATTTCAACGAACAGGCAGCCGCAGGTTCAAAAGGGGGAAGAATCAAGGATGTTAAAATGAAATTTAGATCCCACTGTGGTGGGGGGGTCTCTAATCAGAGGTTTAAGTAAAAAAAATACCTCTAAGGAATGCCTTGCAAAGTTTATGTGACATAATGTTGTGGTCCAACAAGCCTATATGAAAATTTGAAATGGCTGCCAGCTGAACTTTTACTGTGGAGGAAGAAGATCCTGAATGAAAAATCTCAGCTAGGAAGTCCAAGACCGAATGAATCGGGGTAGTATAGGGGTCTATATTCCTAGCTTTTGCCCAGAAGGAGAAACGTTGCCATTTACTAGTGTAAATCCTTCTGGTGGAAGATTTAAGGGAAGCTACTATGATATCCCGGACGGGATTAGAAATCATAGGAAGCCTGGCTAGGGATGGAAGCGGAGCAACCAAGCAGTGAGGTTGAGAGAAGGTATGGATTGGTGCAGCTGCCCCGACTGGTGGGTCAGAAGATCTGGAACCGGGTCCAGATGCCATGGCTGTACCAAAAGATAACGATGTAGGAACGGAAACCATATCTGTCGAGGCCAATAAGGGGCAATGAGAATCAACTTGGCTCTCAAGGTGGTTGCTTTCTGAATTACTTGTGATATCAGAGGAAAGGGAGGAAAGGCATAAAGAAGTCCCCGGGGCCAATCTTGGGTTAGAGCATCTCTGGGGGGATGGCCTGGAAGGGGGAAGAGAGAGAAGAAGTCGGGGCATTTGCTGTTTTGAGGTGTAGCAAAAAGATCGCAGCAAGGAAGGCCCCACTTCTGAAAAATCTCTTCCGTCACAGATTGTTTGAGAGACCACTCGTGAGGCATGAGAATAGCTCTCCTCAACCTGTCCGCTATGATGTTGGATTTCCCGGGGATATGCGTTGCTATCAGAAACCGCTGAGAAGAGATTGCCCACTGCCAAAGTCTGAGAGCCTCTCGACACAGTGGATAGGACTTGGTTCCGCGCTGCTTGTTGATATACCACACTACGGACATATTGTCCGTTTGGACTGCAATAGTTCCCAGGGGAAGAGAGTCGTTGAGGGCTTGCAACGTTAAAAGCACTGCTCTCATCTCCAGGACATTTATGTGCAGGTGGCAATCGAAAGGTTGCCAAGTGCCATGGACCATCCTGCCCTGATAATGCCCCCCCACCCGATCAGGGGGGCGTCCGATGTAACCGTGGTGACCGGGGCGGGAGGAACAAAGGGTCTGCCCTGATGGACTTGAGTGGACGATATCCACCAGGTCAGATGCCTTTTGCAAATTGGAGTTATTAAGATCCTGTGATGCATGGGAAGTTGTTGAAAGGACCATTGGGCGAACAGCATCCATTGTAGAAGACGCATGTAAAAGCGGGCAAGGGTAAGAAGTGTTATGGCGGCCGCCATAAGACCCAATACTTTCAGAGCAAATCTGGCCTGAATTTTGTTGCTGAGAAGAATCACACGGACGTGATTTTGAATGTCCAAGATCCTTTGGTCTGTTAACTTTGCTGAAAGTTGTACGGTGTCCAATTTGGCGCCTATAAAGGTAATAGATTGACAAGGCGACAAGGCAGATTTTTCAAAATTTATAGAAATCCCTAGCCCTCTGCAAATGTGAATGGTGTAATCTCTGGCTTGGAGAAGTTGATGCCTGGTGGTGGCAGTGAGGAGCCAGTTGTCTAGATATGGAAACACCTGGAATCCTTGATGTCTCAGGTGAGCCGTAACTGCTGCCATACATTTGGTGAACACTCTGGGGGCTGTAGTGAGTCCAAATGGCAGGGCTCTGAATTGGAAGTGACTGGTCCCCAGCCGAAAGCGGAGAAACCTTCTGGAGCGCCTGTGAATTTTTATGTGATTGTACGCATCCTGAAGGTCTACCGAGCACATCCAATTGTCCTTGCCCAGAAAGGGTAGAATGGACTGAAGCGTGACCATGCGGAATCTTGTTTTCTTTACAAACTTGTTTAGTTTGCTGAGATCTAATACTGGTCTCCAGTCCCCTGTCTTTTTTGGTACTAAAAAGAACCTTGAGTAGATACCGGATCCTATTTGGTCTGCTGGGACTGCTGGATGTCTCTTTTTGCTAGCAGTTTTGAAATCTCTAGTACTGCTATTTCCCTTAGACCGGGTGGAACGTCTGGAAGGGTTCCCTTTTGCTGAACTGGGGTTTGAATAAAGGGAATTTTGTAACCCTCGGATATGATCGACTGTACCCAATTGTCTTGAGAAAGGGAAAGCCACGCTTTTGGGTACAGCGATAATCTTCCCCCGACTGCCTCCGAAGGTGGACAATCGGGCAACATCTCAGGGATGCTGGAAGGGTTTGTCAGGGAGAGGCTCCCTGTTACCCTGATTCTGCAGACCCCCTCTGCCTCTAGGGCGGCGTCTGTTATTGTTACCCCCTCTGCCTCTGGGGGTAAACTGACCTCGTGCATCAGGCGTGACTCCTTGAGATTTGTGGAACCACGTTTTCCCTCCCTTCTGACCTTTTGGGTAAGGTCTTGAAGGGGTGGAGAAATAGACTCCTACGGCAGAAAGAGTCTTGCCATCTTGTTCGCATCTAGTCAAGGTGTCTTTCACTTGAGGTCCGAACAAAGTCGAGCCATCAAAGGGAGAGTTTGTGAAGGACGCCTTGAAGGGATCTGCAAAATTACAAAGCCGCATCCAGGATTGACGCCTTAAAGCCACTCCTGTGCCTGCGGCCCTACTCGCTCCATCGGCTGCATATGAAATGAGCAGCATGGAAGAGTTAACAATGGAGTTTAGGATTCCTAGCTGTGAGTTAATTTTATCCTGGGACCCAGCAGCTGACGGATCCTGTAAAACTTCTCCCAACTCTTTAAGAACGTCTCTTTGAAGGCGGGTGAAGTGACACAAGTAGTTCAGCGATCGCATGGCAAAGGTCGCTGAAGAAAAAATCCGCTTGCCGTACCTATCCATAGTCCTAGAATCCTTGTTAGGAGGATGGACAGGTACTGAAGGATCAGCTAGTTCCTTCTTGGTGGCTGCAGCCACCACCATGGCATCAACCGGGACACCTTTTGTCAAATATTGCCTATCAGGTGGGGCCGTAATGAATTTAGAAGGCCTCCGAGGAATGGGTTCCACCGAATCCGGGGCCATCCACGCCTTCCGAGCCACCACGTCCATAAGAGGGTCGAAAGGCAGAGACACCCAGGAGGTGGAGGGTCGAGACCCGAACGCCTCCAGGTATACTGACATCCTCAGAGGGGGACCTTGGGGATCCGTCCGACTCATCCAAGTCAGTATCGGATGTAATAGACTCGGGAGAGTCTAGATGTTTCCTCTTACATGTCCTCTTACGCGGAGGTTCACCTGACAGGTCAGGAGAAGCCTTGGAAGAGGAAGATATTCCCAATGGGGAAACCTGAGGCGTTGGATCTCTGGGTCCGGGAGCAAGAGAGTGGGAAGAGACGTCAGCAGGCACTGTAGTGGGAGGAGCTGATGGAACTGACCGTTGACTACGCCCTGGGGCTAGTACACTCCTCATCACCTTGAAGGCTCCCCCGTCAGAGAGGCCAGAAGGCTCCTGCTCCGAAGAGATAGGAACTCCAGGCCGCACCGACAGGGACGGCTCCGAGGCAGATGTCGGGGCTGAGCTCACCAGCACCAAAGCTCCGAGAGGGAGAACGGGGTCGGACAAGGGTCCGATGCCACTCGCCCCCTCGGAGCCGACGAGAGAGACCAGACGCCCGGATCCCTCCAATGAAGGCCTAATGGAGGAAATCGGAGCAGAGGACGACGGAGCCGAAGGGGGTGGGGTGGTATCGGCTCCAAAGTCACAACAGTCACAGCTCTGAGGAGCTCCGGCTCCGAGCTCTGTAAGAGAGTCGAAGGAGGAATGTTAGGTGGGTGTGTGATAGCTACCGTCTGTTGAGACGGGCTATGGAGCATTTGGGCCAATGCCTGAGACTTTAATAGTCTACTCACCACTCTCTCAAGGTCGTGATTGGACAGCCTGAACGACCGAGAAGAACGGCTCTGATGGCTCCGCTCCAAGAGCAGGAGTGATCTTGGAACCGAACATATCGACTCCAATGAAGGGGATCGTGATCTCTTTTTTGAGATAGGTGGAGCCGAAGGAGCCGAGGATATGTCGGCTCCAGCCGGAGCCAACACTGAGTGCCCAGACTTAGCAGCATCGGCGCCGGATGGAGCCGATACTGCAACTTGTAATACAGAAGGATCGGCTCCAGCCGGAGCCGATCTCGACACTGAAGGAGATCCAGTAGCCAATGGCTTAGGACTTGAAGCCGAAGGCTTAACTGGTTTCAAGGGCTTCCCCGGAGCCGACTTAGTCGGGGAGCTCTCAGGCTTTAATAAGCCCCTCAGTATTAATTTATTTCTGCACTCCTGCAGGACTCTTGGGCTGAAGGCATGACAGATAGCACAAGAATCCTGCAGGTGCAGAGGTCCCAGGTAGTAAACACAAGAAGTGTGACCGTCTGTCAGAGACATCTTCTGACAGCACGAGTCACACTTCTTGAAGCCTGAGACCTTTGTGTCCTTCGACATAGCTGTGTCGAGGAAACACTAAGTAACAAAAAACACAGACACACACACAATAAACACCCAATCCAATAATAAAAAATTTAAACAGGGATACAAACACACTCAAACACCACACAGAATCCCTGACAGAAAAATTAGGAAAGGGGGAGGCTTAAGGCCTAACTTATGGGTAGGGATAAATAACTAGAAAAATAGGGAACACTAATGGGAATAGGGTTAAATTAATCGTTAAGAGTTTACACAACAACAAAAGGTGCTAAAACTAAAGGGGTGAGACTAAAAGTCTGAATTTGAAGAACTTACCAGGAGCCGGTAAAAAAAGCACCTCGCAAGCGAAAGCGGCAAACGAGATCTGGGCAGTCATCGCCTTGCATCATGGGATATAGGGTTGCCTCGAGCCAGTAAAATTAGCTCTCGAGCTTTAGTAAGTGGCCGAGTCGGAGCCGAGGATCGGCTCCTAACCCATCCAGCAAGAATGAAGGCGAGATTGACAACTTAACATCATGAAATTTTTCATTTTTTTCTTAGCTTTAATGACTACAAAAAGGAGAATGACTGATTTAGTTTTCCTTCTCACCTGCCTGCTCTTTAGTATGTAAACATACACTGCCAGCAAATGCAAGGTTCAGTGGTACCTCTGTGCCCTTAGTGCAGTCTAGTCTTGCAATGTGCTGTTATTATGTAGGTTCTGCCAGGAAGTTGTACACTCAGCAAGAGCCTTTTGGTCTCCACCAGGGGATGTTCCTAAGGTAAATAACCTACTCCTTTCATTCAGGATAAGACAGTCGGCCATCAGCCACTTAGTCCTATTCCAGCTGCCCAGTTCCTAAGGTTCTAGGGCCATTACATTAACCATGGGTTAACTGCATCAGTCACGGCCACAATCTCTGTGTCACAAGACCAGGCCTAGCTGCACTAGTAATTTATCTACAGTCAGTACACTACTTGTAGCTAAATAATAGCCAATATTTTGACAAACAACTCCATACAAGGATAAGACTGTCTCAGATATACTCAGTATCTCATAATCATGTGTGAAACTGTAGCAACAAACATATTAGAATAGCTATTTATTTGTTTAATATGTCTGATTGAGACAAAAAGACCACACTAAACAGGAAGAATTTTTATTTCCCACAAAACGCTATTGCTGTAGTATTAGCTGATGGGGAGAACAATAACTACATTTAAAATACAAAAAAAAAATCTGAAACAGTAACATTCTAGTAAACTAAACAGAAATGAATAATACATAAACTAGAAAACATGGCCCAGCTGACTCCTAAGAATAGACTTCACACTACCAAATGGAATCTATGTTGTGCCTCCAGCACAGTTGAGCGCTGGGGGTAGGAGGAGAAGGGATGTTAACAGTATGAGTCTGAAGAGTGGTCTGTGCACAGATTTCCATATGGTACTGTTACTATAACCATGACTAAGTGAGCAGGTCCTGGTACAGTAAGAGTACCAGAGTAATGCCAGTTTCAGAACAAGATGCAACGGCCATCCTCAAAACAACAGACATGGAATCCAGACAGTCCAGAAGAGGAAAAAAAAAAAGTGGTGCACTGTTTGTATCATGTCACACAAAAGTACAGTAAAAGATGCTTAAAGCGTTTTGGAACAATTATGTTATTTGCCTTTTGCACCACAGCATGTGGCACCTACACTGCTGTGAAATGTTTTCCTCCAGCATTCAAAAAACACCTTTACAAATTCATCATAAAATCCTTCACATGTTTATATTTTCCCCTACATCAACATCAGATGAATTTATCTGTTGGCGATGTCAACTTAGAGCTAGTTTGGGACTGCATCCACAGACTTTAATGGATGCCCCACAGTGCATAAACAGGGTTACTTCTATTTAAGTCTATGGCTACATCCTCACACTATCCCTCGGTGGTGTTACTGAGGGATACAATACATTTATATAAACTATGGCTGAATAAAAAATAATCTTATTTATTAAGAAATGGTCTACATGTATCAGGAAAGATAATGTGGAATATGATTGTGGCTCTTACATCATCACATACTATCAAACATGTCTAAACTATGTCAAAACACTTTCAATTACCTCTAAGACACTTGTAAATTCCAAGACAACAGCAATTTTCAGAAAGCTCACCTGTATGTATTCGGCTGACAACCTTCAGAGTAGTATGCTGAGTAGAGTGCACAGAACAGCCTCCAAAAGAATGTACTGGTTAAAAAGTGATATAATTTAAGAACTCCTACAAAATATATGGAGCAGTTTTTTTTTTTTTTGAGAGATAGCATGCATTCTTATTTTATTAATTATAATCTTCTCGTTATCCATAAGGTAATAATAAGGGCATAAAGATGAGCAGGTATCATCTGCAAAAAAATTACTGTGCTTTCACATTTACAAAATCTTGAAGAGAAATTAATGTAACAAATAATCCACATGCTGTAGCATACAAATTAAGGATTATCTATGTGCAACTTAATTTATTATGCATGTTAGTCTTTGGAATGTATATCTGAAAAGATTTTCCAAACTTTGATACCAATGCCCAAAAGCTAACATTTTAACACTGGATTTTTCAGGGTGAGGACTGCATATATGAGTATTTTATTTCTAACTCCTAAGACCTCTGTCTCTGTAACATATTACACAGAGTGGTGATTTCATGGCGTCAGAAACAGAAAGTAAGACGTGCACAAGATTATAAGCTTTTACAAATAGAACAAACTGTGAAATTATTTCTTCAAAGAAGGCAAAGCACTTTATGATATATTTTATGTAAAGACACTTACATATGTGTGTGTGTGTGTATACATGTAGCCTATACAAGCCTAGCCATAGCAATTCCCTGGATATTTCTTCCCACAATATTTACTTCCCTGGACCCGTGTCTAGCAGGGCGACTGACGTGATCCCAGGGGTGAATTTCCTACCTCCCATCCAATTGCCAAGGTTCCTTTTGAAGAGGGCCAAGGAGGTGCTCTGCTTGACATGTATGGGCAGTCTATTCCAGAGTATGGGAGTCTCTGGGACAGAACCTATCCCTTCAGCATGTTTTGTTCATTGTGATGACAAAATTTAGATCCCTGGAGCGTGTGGCTCTGAGGGATTGGGATTTCTTTAAGTGGAGAATGTCCAACAGCTCAGGGTTTGACATGGCCTTGTATATGTTAAGCAGAGATTGCCTCTGAGTAGACAATATGCCACAGAGTACAGCTGGAGATTTTTTAGATGGTCAGCATAGGGCATCTGCTTTAGGCCTGTGATTGTTTTAGGAAGGTATTTCTGCAGCCTTTCCAGCTGTTGCAGATATCTTGTAAGGTACATACCAAACGGGGCGTTGTACTCTATAATGGGTCTAATGAGGGATGAGTACATTGGGACAATGACCTCCTTTTTTCTGGATGCAAAGCCCTTAGTGATGAGGTGTGCCACATAGAAGGATTTCCTGACTGTGGTGGCGGTGTTTAGTGTACTGCCACCTATGTGGTAATTCATGCGTACATGTTTTTTCCCAAAGGGGATAACTATACATTTCTTGGCATAAAGCTTGAGCCCATGGCTCTGGCACCAAGTATCTGTTTCTGTAAGGCCCTTTTGTAGAATATCCACATAATTTGGGGATTCAATAATGGCTCCCAGTTTGCAATAATCTGCTAACTTTATTAGCCAGAGTCCCTTAGTGTTTGCCTGTACGTCAGAGAAGTAGATGCCAAACAAGAGCAGTCCCAGGACTGTACCCTGAGGTACTCCACTTGTCTGGAGCTGGATTTGGAGTTGGCTGCTTTTACAGTCTGGGTTCTGTCAGTAAGCCAGTTGGCAACCTATCGAGTGACGTAGGGATTTATGCCCAGCTTAGTAAGTTTATCTATGTATATATATATATATATATATATATATATATATATATATATATATGTGTATGTGTGTGTGTGTGTGTGTGTGTACAAACACCACGTAAATTGCTGTGATAGCTTTTACATAAACACTATTACCTGCAGTTCATCTGGGGTACTCATGGAACGTTTTGTTTTTTTAAATGCAGCAATCTCCTCCGTTTTAATTCTCAGCATTTTTTTCTGTTGCTCTGTCTTCAGTTGCAGTTCCTGCAGAACATTAAAAATAAATAAGGTTTTACAAAGGGTCATTCAGTAAGCTATAATGTGGTATCAGTTATATACTTCTACATATAAAACATTCAGAAATATGATAGCACTTCTACATGGTGAAGGGCTTGTCTTGTTAATACTGTTTTTATGTGTTTGCCAAGGTCATTTTTCATTACTAGTTACTAAAAATCTGACAAAGTCCTGATTATGTAGTACCCATCTGATTTCTTTGCAACCATATCTGCAATGAAACGTCCAGAGATGCATTCATCCAGTAGGTTTGATTTGATCAACACCTTCTAAAATTACAACATTTCTACCTTACTTCAACAGAAATTAGATCATTTTTCACATTATAGGGATAACTTTACTTCCTCTGAACCCTCTGTTCATATGAAATTTCCCCTGTAGCTCCCACTAATGGGTTTCAGCCTACAACAGTCATGTCCTGTATGACCCTGATGTCATTCTAGTGTCAACCATTTCTATACCTGTATTTATTTGAACCATTCTCAGCTCTTTTTATTGTTTGTAAAAGCAAGACAAATCCATTCTAATTTCCAAATGAATTCTAGCAGTCTAGCAGGTACCCTTGTTCTTAAAAGAATAATTTTCTAAAGTATTAGGTTAGGCTTATGTTGGTTTCCTTTAGTAATAATGCATTGGTTGGGATTTCAAAGTCTTACAATATTTAATGTGATTTATTTTTTTCTACAAGTACCATCAATGGATTGTCCAGGCATATCTGCCTCACAGAAATCACAAAACAAATGTGCTTCTAATCATTCATCTTCAAAGTGGTGTCAAGCTGATAAGGACAGACTAAACTTCCCTAGCTGCAGCAAGATTCACCATTTCATCCTGTGAGATTTCAGGTGCTTTCTGGCAAGCTAAGATATATAATTCTTCCACATTCAGTATCTCATATACCTTATGTGGAAGGCACCCAGAAGGCATCCTCATAAGGTATCCAAACTACCATAACCGATTTTGAACATGGAAGATCAGTAAGTGTAGAGCTTTCCAGACTGACAAGCTCTTCAGTCTGTCATACAGTGATCCCAGCGATCCTGCAGAGGAACCTCATGTTGTGATCCCACCTTCTTCTTGCCACTACCCAAAACTCATGACTATAGGTGAGAATGGGGATACAGACTGATGAATAAATTGTGAGCTTTGACCAGGAGTCATATTTTACTTCACTACCTCAGTCTAACAGCATCTCTGCAGTACTGCTACATTTGCACTCATCTGTGGGTTAGTCTTCCAAACTCTGCTAGCTCTTACTCACTAACAAGAACACAAGATACTTAAATCCCACCAAATTTGTATAAATACAGTACTTGTTCAAGTACTAGAGTGTAAGCAGAAATATGGAAGACAACTGGCTCCTAAAGACTTCCATATTCAGTGTGGTATTTGTGTGGGTGATAAACACAACTTAAGGAACTCAGAGTGTAAAACAACTAGTAAACAAAAAGGCACTAAGGTAACATAACAGGTAACCTCACAAAACCTTTATTAATCCACAATTGATGAATGAAG